>NC_080711.1:14551427-14561427 GCF_019097595.1 Hemibagrus wyckioides
CTGTATCATGGCTGACCCTGCGCTCTGACCCCAACCTCCAAGGCTGGGATAGGCGAAGAAAGAATTTCACTGTGCTGTAATGTATATGTGACAAATAAAGGCTATTTCTATTTCTATTACAATTAGAATCTTTCAATGGAGCGGATTAGCCAAAAGAAAAACATTTTAGGAAAAAAGGTTACAATAGCCTGGTTGCGCAAGTGTATAGGGCTGCTTTTCTTTAGCTAGAACTGGAGATTTAACTGGGGAACTGGAGAGAATCATGAATAGCTACCAATACCAGTCGAACTGCAAAACCCTGAGGTGTCTGAACCTAAGCTGGAGAATTTAACCTTTTTGCATGACCCAAAATATACATCCAGTTCAACAAAGGAATGATTTAACCAAAAAAAGTTTCTGAATGACCTGGCCAGACCCCAGACCTGAATCTGATCTAAAAATCTGTGCGATGACCTGAAGTGAGCTGTGCACAGAAGATGCCCTAACAATATGACGGATCTTCAATGCAATAAAGAGAGAGAAAATACTACCAAGATAAGATGTGCCGTGCTTATTATACACTCTTACCCAAAAATGTCAAAAGGTGCTTCAGGAAAGTATGCACACTTATACAAGTATGTTTTTCCCCCTTTTTCCTAAAATGTTTCTGATTGATTTTCACTTAATTTGGATACCATATAAATTCACATTAAGGATAAGTTCTGATAAGATTTCTTTTGGTTTCATTTTCACATTAGACTTGTTGTCTTCAGGGGATGAACACAGATTGATGATGTACTTGTTACTACAGCATGACAAAATCTCCTCTACATGATGAAATCCCCTGTTCTCAAAAAGTGCATCCATTTTCACAAAGAAACACCAATGGTGAGTCATCTATTCGGACTGAAATATATCAGGTAGCTCCCATGACCTCTCAAAAGTCCAAACTGATGCAACGTCATGAATCCTTTTAAGTGGTTCACATTAAATGGAAATTCCCATTACACGTCAAGGAATTTCCTAACATCAGCATTGGTTTCAAAGCTGCGCATATGAAAGTAAAGACCAATTATGTAGATAACATCAGTTCTAAAAGTACCTATGCTCACATTCCAGTTGAAAGATACAGTGAGAAAATGGACAATGACAAGGAAAAATATTGTTTAACATCTTAACCCCCCCCCCCCCCCCGAGTCTTTTTCTGTATGGCAGGGATGTTGTCATGGAGACAGACCCCTCAGATGTACAAGAACCAAATTGCACAAAATGATGTGATGTTGAGGTGTAATCCCTGTAATGACTGAAAAGCTTTGGGTCCCTTAATTCCTCCAGAAGTGAAATCACATGCTATACAGTTAAAACTTTGTGGCAACAGATTTGGGATAGGGGTGTGATGATCAGATGTCCACAAACTTTTGGTCATATAGCTTATCAATCGCCATGCGGTGTCTGTAATCATTCCGACTGAATTTTTTTCCCATTAATAAGCTTAAAACGTTGTCCATTTATGTTGTCAGAAAGCCAGGATGCTGGTTTAGTGCATCTTTCAAGTAGGAAAATCAAGAGGAGATGAGAGATGAACAATGTAAGATGCAGGAAGGGGGCATGGCTTCCAACGTGTCAAAAACACCTACCAACTACCGTTCATTCTGGCTTCACATGAGTCTTATTTAGGCATTTTATAGGGGAAAAAGAAGACTGGTTTTAGCGTATTTTTAAGTGTAGTGTACTCTGAGGTTTGCAGGTCAAAGCTGCATCCAGTATGTATCTAATTCACATTAGGCTTTAAAGAGATGTGATACTTAAACGAGTATAATGTTGTGATGTCATCTTCCACCACATTACCTTGATTGTAAGATTGTAAGTATTTGTCATGTATAATCACAGCTACAGAACAGAAATACAGTACCTACAGTACCTACAGCTACAGAAATCTCTTTTTGTAGCCACTGAGCCCTAAACAGGCACACATGCACTCTCTGAGTGGACAGACCTTCCCACAGCCAGGCACTTCCACTCCATGGACAGGTCGAGGGATCTCGATGGAGCACACGCTGCCGTATTTACAGCACTCCTCCCTGACGTCCTCCAGGATCTCTTCATAGTCATCATCATCAAGCAGCTCTTCGGGGAGCACCATGTTGAGGAGGCAGAGCACTGCGGTGGGCTTGGACGAGTTCTGCAGCCTCTGTAGACCGGGCACCTGCAGGCTCACCGGACTCTCTGTGATCACAGACTATAGGGGGAAAAAAAATCCATTTGATTCACGGCAGGTCGCTTCATTGTAGAATACTGTTTTTTGGTAGAGAAAGGGAACTATTTTTAAGACTTTAAAGCCTAAATGTTTCCATTTAAAAATGCATAAACATAAAGCTCCAGAGATTTAACATTGGCTGACAAACTAGAATTTGATTCAATTTAAAGGGTATCTACACAAAATAAGACAAACACACCTTTTATCGGGAACACAGAGACCATAGTGGTCATGAAGTCATGTCACTGGTACTTACTGAATTTGCATTCTTTGCCCCAACACTGGCACGCTGGACGATGAGCTTTTTATCACCGAGTTGCATTCCATTCAGCCCTGCCACTGCCTAAATCCGACACATGAGTCAAGCCTTTTGTATTAATATAACAGTAGCATGTTGATAAAGCAACAGCGGATTGAAATTCATAGCATGTGCACTGGGATTTGTGACAAGGCAATCAATCAATTACCTATAAATCCTCTGATCATCAACAAACAGCAGTATTTTGCTCTGAATATCATGTCTATACCTGGTCAGTGGCACCAATCTCCACATATTCACAGAAAGCATAGCCTTTGGACAGTGATGTAGCACTGTCTTTGACAAGGTTGAAGGCTTTGAGAGGTCCAAATGATGTCAAAAGCTCCTTAACCTGTGCAAGAGATAAGGATATACGGAATTTTCATGACAGCAATGAGTAGAACAAGAAGACAATAAATAAAAAACTTACTGACCAATGTGGAAAGGAATTAAGTGGCAAAATGAGATGACGGCAAAATTCCCAAACTTTAACAAATCCATCTACTTTTGGATCCCTCTGTGATGTAGTATTAAAACTTGTGAATACTGTTACATATTTAAGAAGAGTAGTGGTTTCTAATCATATGTAAAGTTTAAAAAACTGAATCATGGCATCATCAAGTAAATCTGAGAGTATGTTTTTATGATACCAAATGAGTGTACTAAAATATGCACATTATAAGGAATAAAATTAAATACCACCAATAGTGTGAAATAATGCTGTGTTTACTTAAACCACCACTATTGTGTTTATGAGAAGACATTTGTGTCTTTAAAAAAATCAACCCACCATAACTAGCCATCTTCCAAACCCTGCCCCGCCAGCATCCCGCCCTGACCCATCCCACCCTGCAAAACCCCACCCCAACCCTGCCCCGCCCCCCAGAAATCCCTGAGTGGGTTTTGCGCTCTCCAGAAGAGTGATGGGAGGAGAAAGAGTGGCAGCCGTGGGGGGGGGAATACCCCTGCTGGCAGGAAGTTGATCCGTGTGAAGTACGGAATGTCTTACTTGCCTTGTATTACATGTTGACATGGGCAGCAGTAGATCAGTAATAGTGAACAAATTATGAGCGCAGACTTAACGATCTTACAGGCCCCTAGCTGGGGACAAAGTGGGGGGGAACAAAAACGAAAGAGCTGTGAGTTTCAGGGCAGTAACAGTGACTGCAATTTTTTTCTTTTTAAATATGAGAAGAAAAAGAGTACATTAATCTCCATTTGAGCTTAGTAGCTTGCATTGGCTGTTATCTTCCAATTAGGAAGGAGAGCTTACTGTATCATTAGTCTGTATGAAATGTAATGCATCTGGTTCAGCAAAAAAAGTAATCTTATTACTACTAATATTATAGTCAGCTAAAATTACCAACATGAGTTGTCAGTATGTATGAAAGAGTATTTATGTCATTGATCTACCCAGTATAGAAGCCAACAAGCATGTATAGTCATTACTTCGTATCTAGTTGAGAATTAAATGTGATGGCAAGTCGGCAAGTTACAATGGGAAGTACAGTTGAGGAATCAGTTCCAGGTTCATGAATAATTGCATATTTCACTGGCATTATAATCAGCACATATACAGCACTGTGCAGTCTTAGGCACTCTAATATTTCGGTTTCTAAACGCTCATTTAAAAAAACTGTTACTGACATGCTTGTATATTGTTGTTTACAAAAATATATATATATATACGGATATATATATATATATATATATATATATATATATATATATATATATATATATATATATATATATATATATATATATATGTCCGATATTATACTGTACCACTGTTCTATTACAGCAGCTCTGGGAGTGATTGCTGGCTGCAATTCAAATCACCCGTTTGATCCTGAGCGTGGGTGTGTGTGTGTGTGTGTGTGTGTGTGTGTGTGAGAGAGAGAGGAGTTTCAATGTATGTTCTCGTGTCTGCGTGGGTTTCTTCTGCCTTCTCCGTTTTGCCTTCTACCACTCAAAAAACATCAGTAGGTGGACTGGTTAGACTAAATTGCCCTGCGGTGTGACTAAGTGCGTCCCCGCTTTACACCAAGTGATCCACATTGACTAAAGATGAATTTTTCATTATTCCTGATCATTTCGTTGCAAAATTTATTACACTTAAGACATTTGCACAGTACTGTATATTTATAATAAATAATTAAATGTTGCAATGAATAAGAAAGGCCAAGCTAAAGCTATGAGATTAGGAGATATATAGTGACCATTTATAAGCTCTGTTCAGTACAAAATAATGCCACCTGTGGGCAAAGGACAAAGCCCAGGTCTCTTTAACATATTAATTCAATATCTAAAGGCATAGTTTGATTTTTTCTACTATTTAGAAATCACCCTCTGTTAGCATCTTTTCCACAAGCAGATGCTCAATCAAGTGTTAGAATGAGCCTAGATGGAAAATCAATCGATTTACTTTTAATCGATCTTACCATTATGGTTTAATAAATAATGTTACTTGTATAACATCACTAGCTTTACTGCACTTACTACTGAACAACTGCAAATCAGTGCAACCTAAATAAGCAAGACAACTGGAAAATGTATTCTATTTAGTGCTGTTCTAAGATGGATGGAGTGAGACAAAAAAAACTGTATTTGCATTTTGCACATGAGGTAAAAAAATATACCTGATCGTCATTAAGATAGTTCGGCAAACCTCCAATGAAGAGTTTATTGGGAGAGTCCGGTACAACTGTGGATACAACCCCTGGTGGTGCAAAATAGGGGGGAAAATCAAAACACACTTAATAATTAAATACAATATATTCAGTTACACATAAGGCAATTATTTTTACATCAAACTGGATTTTGTTCATCTCACTGTGATGACTACTGGTCATTATTAGGGATTACATTTCATTTCCCCACTGCCAATAATAAATACTAAATAATTTTGGTTCATTTCCCAATACCCACACTTATATTTCTGAAAACATTATGTGCTAATTACTAAGCATATGACATCGAAGCTAATCAAATGTGAGCATATTTACTTACCTGGTACATGAAAAGCAGGCTGCTCAGAAATGCCAGGCAGAGGTCGATAGTCATGAGGTCGCCGGATCTTCAGTGCCTGCCCCTGAAAGTTGATTCCATCAAACGCCATGGCCTGTGTGGTTTCCTCTACAGATCGAAACTGAAAGAAAACATTTTCAACACTCACACTTCTTGCAGTCATGAACACAGAAATCATGAAGCTATGACATGCATATCATACGGTTGGAAATAATACATCTGTCACCCAGCTGGTGTTGTCTGTGAGATAAGGCCAAGGTGTCTTTCAGATGTAGACCTCGATCTGATCTACAGTCTTTCTTAAGACTTTTTGACTTACTATTCACATTTATCCAACAGTTTTCACGGAATGGGTGAAATATCATGGTATAGAAGTAGAAAGCTGACAGACATATCCCATAAAACTTGCAGAGGCATTGAATAAAAGGTCATTTATACGGAAACCCAGAGAGGCCATGTGATATTATTATTTTTGCTTTTGTTTTCTCGTGATCACGACATAATTTTCTTGTGATCTCGAGATAACAAAAGCAAAAATAATAATATCATATGGCCTCTCTGGGCTTCCATACATTTACAATTTATTTATGTTTTAATAATTACATACATTGAGTTTTTAATTAGAAAGAAAACAAACGAGAACCAGTAACAACAATAACAATGAAAAAAGCGCTCAGAACTACACAAACAGATTTTCTTAATAATAAATCATTTTGAAAACTAAAAAAAGGAGAAAAACTTAAAGATTCCAGAAGTTGTAAGATTACAATAGTCCCTGTAATATAATCAGACAAAAAAAAGAGTTAGGTTGTCTTTATTTGTCACATATACATTACTGCACAGTGAAATTCTTTCTTCGCATATCCCATCGTTGGACGGTTGAGTTTAGAGCACAGGGTCAGCCATGATACGGCTTGGTGGTGCTGAGGCTTGAACCCCAATCTTCCAGGCAATGATCCAGAGCCTTAACCACTTGAGCTACCACCTCCCATGGACCATTTAAGGTTCTAAATAGGAGCCTTATGACCCAATTCAGCAAAATGTTCTTAATACAGAAAAGTGGATGTTAGTGGATGTTTCAATGTCTCTGCTTGATACTCCCAACACCAATGAGACTGGATCAAACACTAACAGTATCAAAAACCCTTTCCATTTCACTGAAGACCCCTTTCAACAGCAGAGACCAATACAGTACCTCTGCAACCTATTACATGACCACATACAATGTGGAAAAATACCTAATTTAATTTACCATGTTAAACAAATGGGAGAAAGAGAAGGGTTTAAAAAAAATCCCTGCGGTTGGAGGGAAAATGCAGTCTCACTGATTAGTATCACTGTAAATTGTACTGCTCTTTTACAAGTACAGATATCGTCTTAGCATGGGACTAAATATATTTGTCTAATCAACAGTAATAGTTGATAACTCTTTTTCCCACTTATTTTTAATGCTCTGCTTACCAACAGATGACATTGAATCCATAGAACCTAAAAACAAACTCAGAGATATCTTCCCTGACGCTAAAAACAACAATTTCTCAATAGAAGATATTTCTGAATTGTATGACCAATACTTTCTCAATTGGAGGAAAAAAAGGATGTAACGAAAAACACTCATATTGTTCAGGTTGCAAAATTTCAAGGGGGTGAATACTTAGCATTGTATAACTGTCAAAAAACATACATTTTTATTTAAAATCATTTAATATCTTCATTACTTCAGGAAAATGATAATGTTTAAGGACTTGTTCAGAAATGCAATGTGAAGGTATCACTGTAGTTAACTGAGACCCATGTGCGCATATATCTAAAGAATCTCACTCTTTCTGTTATTCATCATGCTGTTCAACCTGATATGAAAGTTTACTTACCTCAAGGAAGGCAAAGTTCTTATCCTGATTGATCTGCACTGCAAGCACAGGGTTGCTGGGTGTTTGGGAAAGTCCAACAAATCTCATCTGCGTATTAAAGAACTCTGCCATTGACTCCTAAAGGCAATAAAAATTTGTTTGTTATTAAGATTTAAAGGTTCCTTCTATCAGGGATCAGCTTAGGCGCTTGCCTGTCAGAAGCTATAACATAACCATGTTTCTTGATAATAATACCATTTGTTTCATTTTTAGGAAGAGCTTTAAGGGCCAGTGCTCCTTTACAACGGTGCCAAGTTACTAAAAATGGAAGACGATCCCACTGAGACATGACCGTCCTACTTTTCTGTACACAACAATATGACAAGTTGAATATTTAGTTATGAATATGGGGTCTGAATGCTGAACAAAATCACAGTGGAGTTCAAACCTATATATTTTTATAGAATCAAAAGAAACAGTGCCTTTATTTCCCTTTTGCAGTTATACCTTATTATAATTGGGTGAGTATAAATCAGCTCCCTAGCTACCTTGGTCATGAATCAGTATACAGTGTATGCAAGTTTTGGCACTGGTACGGACTCTGGCTCACTACACACTGGGACACTGAAGAATCAGTTTCTGACGAAATTCCTATTTGCTCATCAGTTACTGTAAAAACCCAAACACAAAATATGTAAGTTTTATATATCATATACATTTGTTAGTTTAATCTTGAATTTCCCATACAGAGGATTAATAAACGCACTTGTCATCATACACTATACTGCCAAAAATTTAGGACACCCCTCCAAATCATTGAATTCAGGTGTTGTTTTTCAGGGGTTGGGCTTGGTCCCTTAGTTCCAATGAAAGGGAGTCTTGAAGTGCACAAAGCAAGGTCCATAAAGACATGGATGAGTGAGTTTGGTGTGGAGGAACTTGACTGGCCAGTCAAGAAGAGAAGAGACTCTGAGCCATTCCAAAACTGGGATGTCTGCCTTTACATGCACATGAATTTAATATGGAGTTGGCCCATCCTTTGAGCTATAACAGCTTCAACTCTTCTGGGAAGGCTTTCCACAAGGTTTACGAGTGTGTTTATGAGGAATGTATCAACACCTGAATTCAATGATTTGGAGGGGTGTCCCAAAACTTTTGGCAATATAGTCTCTCTCATATCACACACGTTTCTGGCATGGAACATCAAGCAGGACTGTAAGCTAGCTAGAGGATTTTTTTTTAAATCATCAAATGCATAAGATCATTAGACTTAAGCAAACTTTATATACAACGTCAAGCTGAGAGTTCATCCTCAATAAAATATGACATCATTTCCAGTAAGGGAGCATAGTGGTGCATTGTGGGATTTTTTAGGGGTTAAACAGTCCAGTGCTCTGGAAGGATTTTGCAGTTAAAACAGAACGACTCCCTGATCAGTGCCCCAGCTATGATTGTGCCACACCCATTATCATCCTACTAATTTGGGATGCTCACCTCGGTGACTCCAAATGGTATGTTGCCAACATATAAACGGCGTGCTTGTCTGGTCATCTGGCTGCCAACAGCAGGCACCTGTGCTGGAGTCACAGCCATTCCTGCCGTACTGGAGGTAGCCAGTAGAGCTATGGTGGGGATCTGGCCAGCAGCTACAAGAAGGGTATAAATGATTAAGAAGGATTATAAATTTTAAAAAATTTTTGGGACACCTCTCCAAATCATTAAATTCAGGTGTTGTTTTTCAGGGGTTGGGATTGACCCCTTATCTGTCATGTTGGAACAGGAAGGGGTCATCCCCAAACTGTTCCCACAAAGTAGGGAACATGAAATTGTCCAAAATGTCTTAGTACGCTGAAGCATTGAGAGTTCCTTTCACTGGAACTAAGGAGCCGAGCCCAACCCCTGAAAAACAACACCTGAATTCAATGATTTGGAGGGGTGTCCCAAAACCCATGGCAATATAGTGTATTTTAACTATATGGTATGTGCAGATTTGGACCTATAGTGCTCAAACTATGCAACTACATGAACTGCATAATTTCCACAATGCCTTTAATCACATTTTTGAACCATATCCTTACACCCCATTATTACATAATAAAACTCCAAACATAAACATTGTTATAACATGGTGTACATTACAGTCTTATAGTCTTAACAGATCAGAAAGTGAATCTTGATTTTCTTCTTTCTACCTAAAAAGTGCTATTACTATATTCAACAGAAAAACAAAACACTGAAAGGTGAAACTAAAATATTTTAGGCCCTCTGCTCTCACTACATGATGCACAGACTGCATGTATAAAGGAAATTTGCTGTACCTTGCATAGCTTTGTATTGCAGAGGAGTGATGTGTTCAAATCCTGGTGCTGGAACATCCCAGTATTTGTATGCCTTTTTCTTTTTTGTTCTCCGTGGAGAATGACTGAACAAGATAAAACAAAAGTGTCAGCCAACGTCTGACAAGTGACAGAATCTGATTCATACAATCTCTAGCCTAAAAGTCTAATTAACTTTTCACTATTCACCTGCCATGTGGATGCCATCAGTACGCAGCATGAATTTAAAACTGACTTGAATTTCATTATA
>NC_080711.1:14566427-14696427 GCF_019097595.1 Hemibagrus wyckioides
TGTACTTCATAAGAAGTCTGGTGACTGTGAATGTGTGTGTGTGTGAATTCTGGTGAGTGTAGTCCAGGGCGGCCATGTCTGTAGGACGCGGTGTGTTCTGGGAAATGGTGTCCGCTGATCTGACAAATGCCATGATTTAAATGCCTGAATTTAAACCAAAGCAGTATTTGTATCTTCCCATCTAAATTAACTTTAATTGAAATGTATGCCATTAGAAAATTGCTTGCTTTTCTGATCTTTCAGAATCACGTGACTTGCTTTTATATTCTGAGATACCTGAAAAGACTTTCAAACACCACCATGCATAAGCACAACAGTGCAGTAAGTAAATGTAAAAAGAATGAAATATTGTAGACTTTTAGCATTTCTTTTTACATAGAACAGGAGATCTTTTACCTTATTATGTCTTTCAGGAGTCACAAATGCCCACAGTTTTGCTGCTGTCTGTTGTTGTGGTGGTGGCAGCAGGAATATTCCATCTGTACAGTGTGATACTGCAAATGCTGCACAAAACACCTGTGCAAAACAAAGTAGTGCTAATAAGCGATTCATTATCAGCCCTGGGGAAAGGTATGTTATTATTCCATGTATTTCCTCATGTATTTCACGAATTATCGGTCAGTTCTGATTACGCACCTCTGTTATTTAAGAGTGTGCAAAGCTCTTCCACAAGCGAGGAGCCCGGCTGATCCTCTGTGGGAAGAGCTGGGAAAAGCTTGAAGCTCTGGCACAGCAGCTGGTCAATGAATCAGATCCTATTTTAGTAAGTAGAGACAAAAACACAAACAACTCAAAACATCCACCTAGACACCATGAACGGTTATAATCCTGTAATCCAATATACAAATTTTACACTGTAATATGTGATATCGGCTTCCAACTGGCTCACATTTTCAGAAATGATCTGATTATATGACCACATAGTGAATTATAGTACAGTATTATAGAATAGAAGGGATGTTCAGTAGCTTTTGTCAAATGAGACAGCTAACATTGCTTCAAAGTATTATAACAAGTTCTCCAAGATGCTTTAAACAAACTACAGTTTTTGATATCTGGAAACCAATTTTTTTTAAGATTTATGCAATAGAGAACTGCACTAAGCCACTGTACACGTTAATATAACATCGCCTACTTGTGTTAATGACATCGTTCAGAACAAAAACATCCAAATAAAGATTCTTATTATTAATGCTCTTACAGCCTAAGTGGATAGAATATACTGTACACATGATAGATAAGCTGTACACGTTCATTATCAGTGTGATATGTCCTCTCTGAATCTTATCACATAATGACATTAAAACTTGTGGTATATATTGTGTAGGCTTTCACACAATTTAGTTGGACAGGAAGGGCAACAAGTATTGGATTTCTCCATTTGAAAAACGTCTGCAAATAAAATTCATATTCTGGGAAGATCCTGTCAACAATCTTTCTGACTCTCTCTCTCTCGCTGTCTCTCTCTCTCTCTCTCTCACACACACACACACACACAATATATATAATTAATTAATTGGTATATACTCACCAATATCAAAAATTCTTATTTTTTAGTTTGTACTATCATCTCAGATTAAACATTCCTATAAATTGATGAAGATGATAATGAAGAACCATTTTTGGTTTCTTTTACACCCTGTTGATAGACTGTTAGATATCTGCTAGTGCCATGCAGGGGCGGACTTAACCAATAAGCAAGGTAAGCAGCCGCGTAGGGCCCCGGGGAATTAGGGGGCCCCGACCAATACCAAGAAGCCTATATAAATCATATAGTACTTATATTGTATGGTCTGTCTATAACCATTAAGATTTTAACATTATTATTACATCTTTTCAAATGCGCCCCCCCCATGATTCATGAATAGTGGAACGTTCCTATTGTACTGCACATGTGTGAGATTCCCATACCTGGAATCGCTTAGGGCCCCCAAATCACTAAGTCCGCCCCTGGTGCCATGGATAACTACAAACAAATCTCTCACCATGAATTTTACCATTATGTTAAATCTTGTGTTGGAAATTGATTTTTCAGTTATTGTGGTAATTATCTAAAATTGAAAATTGGATCATGTTTGGAAAGAATCTTTAGTGAAGCGTAATTTGTTTTTTCTATGGAATCCATCTAAAGAGTATTTTCTGGTACAATACTGGCCATTTAAGAATGTAATTGTTAACGTTCCAGTTTAAATGTGAATTCCTCTAATTCACTACATGTTCAATTTACAATTTTCCAGACATTCCCACCGAAATTAATACAGCTGGATTTCACAGACATGGAGATGATGCCAGATGTGCTGTCAGATGTACTTGACTGCTATGGCTACCTGGACATTCTCATCATTAACAGCAGCATGAAAGTGAAGGCACCTGCACAGTCTCTGTCTCTGGAAATGGACAAGACAGTTATGGATGTCAACTACTTTGGACCAATCACGCTGGCCAAAGGTGTGACATCATCATTTCCATCACCTTGCTGTTGAAGTAGTGACATGGTGTGTTAAAATTATATTTTCATGATTGCAGGTGTTCTGCCCTCAATGATCTCCAGAAGGTCTGGCCACATTCTCCTGGTCAACAGCATTCAGGGAAAACTGACCGTTCCTTTCCGAACAACTTGTGAGTTTGGTTAGAGGACACTGAAATTCATGTTGTCACACAGTGACTAAATCCTAAATGCTTCTATTTATTTATTAGGATCAGTGACCTTCAAAATTATTAAAGGGCTATAATAAAAAGGTTGTAGTGTGATGTTTAGGTTAATATAAAAAAAATATTGCAAATAATCAGCTAATTATAATTAAATATTCATTTCTTATTGGTCAAGGGGTGTTAATTAAATTATTTATTTATTTATTTATTTATTTATATAAGAGCACAATTCTGAAAGCAGTGCTAGCTAAATTATGGGTTTATATTAAATTAAATTCCTTACATCAAAATCCTTACCCTAAATTACAGTATTGATATATTTGCTTATGCATTTTCATGCTTGAAAAAAAAGCAGAATTAGTACCTATTTTTTTCAGTATCCCATAACAATGTATTTTTCAGATGCTGCCTCCAAACATGCAGTACAAGCCTTCTTCGACTGCCTAAGAGCTGAGGTGCAAGAGTCTGGCATCTCTGTTAGCACCATCAGCCATACCTTTATAACCTCTGCTCCCACAACCCAGCACACCACCACGAGCAATTCCATCCTGTCAGGTAAATCCACCCCTCTATCAGATACATCCTCTCATAAACCAAGCAATCACACGATCCCTCTTGACTTTTGCGTAATTGTCTCTTGTTCATTGAAATCTGCAGTGCTAACAGGACAGAAACCTCATGGCATTTCACCAGAAGAGATGGCCAATGCAATACTGCAAACTTTGGGCAGTAAGAAGAAAGAAATCATCATGGCCCACTCCATCTCAAAAGCAGCTATCTACTCCCGCTCTCTCTTTCCCAACTTCTTCTTCGCTGTAATGGCAGCAGGAGTGAGGAAAGCTACAAGTGTGGAGCAGTGAAATGTGACATTATTTGAGCTGTATTCAAAACCTTTTGTGTTTTTATCACAAGTACTCTTGTGAAATTACATCATGTCACAAAATGTTAATATATTTGTAGTGAAACAAATAGATTTATGTTCCTGAATGTGATATACACCGATCAGGCATAACATTATGAGCACTGACCGGTGAAGTGTATAACACTGATTATCTCCTCATCATGGCACTTGTTAGTGGGTGGGATATATTAGGCAGCAAGTGAACGTTTTGTTCTCAAAGTTGATGTGTTAGAAGCAGGAAAAATGGGCAAGCATAAAGATTTGAGCAAATTTGACGAAGGGCCAAAGTGTGATGGCTAGACGACTGGATCAGAGCATCTCCAAAACTGCAGCTCTTGTAGCGTGTTCCCGGTCTGCAGTGGTCAGTATCTATCAAAAGTGGTCCAAGGAAGGAGCAGTGGTGAACTGGTGACAGGGTCATGGGTGGCCAAGGCTCTTTGATGCACGTGGGGAGTGAAGGCTGGCCCGTGTGATCCAATCCATCAGACAAGCTACTGTTGCTCAAATTGCTGAAGAATTTAATGCTGGTTCTGATAGACAGGTCAGAATACACAGTGCATGACGGGTCAGGGCTGTCTTGGCAGTAAAAGGAGACCAACACAATATTAGGTAGATGGTCATAATATTATGCCTGATCGGTGTATACGGTAAAAGTGACCATTTTCCCCTACACCTTCCTTCTAAGGACCTTTCTTAAGATCTTTGTCTATTTTCCACGGATTTCTGCAAGTCTCTAGTTCCTTCAGTTGTTTGGTAGTCTTTGTGTCTTTCATGTTTGGTCCATTTCTAAATCATTGTTGTGGCAGCTCGCCATGTTTTTACTATCTTCTCCATCTATGTGATAGTTTAGCTCTTTGTAATTGTTGTTTAAGGGCATGTAAAAGCTGTTTTAATAACATCACTGACTCTTAACATAAGTGTTTACAGCAAACTGCTTGAGAATAACAGCCTGTCGCATTACAATAGAGGATAAATATGTGGAACTGTTTTAATAAACTTTTGCACTCAATCACCTTAAGTGTATTTGTTCCTAGCGGGGGAAAATGTCGTGCTGTTTCATCAAGTGTGAATTCAGTTAAACATATACAGTTCTGTCCGGGAAATAAGTAATTAATAAGGGATATTTATGGGGCTGACAGAAATAAATAAATGAGCGCTTTATTAGCCGTGCTTGTGTGAGAGAGTTTGTAGCACGTTAGTGAAGTAACCGCGCCATCTTGTGTTCCTCTGAGGATTTGTCTTGCTGTCGTCTGCTCGCTTCCGTAAACATGGCTGAAAGCAAGGACGAGTCTCTAACATATTCGTGAATGACACTGAGCAAGGAGACATGGGACTGCACACAATGCTCTTTCGAAACGGCGTTTGCAAAGGAGCAGGGACACTAACCAAAATCAAATTAAGCACGTCTCCATTTTGTGTATTGAGCAGCGAGCCCTACAGAGTGGTTCATGACCGGCAGCAGCGTCGCTTCACCGTCACACTGGACGACGGAGGTGACGTGTCGCTCCGTTCATATCGAATATGTTTATTTTATTTTCATGTCATTAAACGTCAAAATCATATATCCTTAATAAACTCCATGGGAAAATGACATTTTATGTGTGTTTTTTTGTCGTTTGTAATGTTAAAGGTAAAGCGCAAAACGCCGTGCTGCAGTACTCTCACAGGAGGAAAGGGCACGTGCATTTGTTATCAACGGAAGTTCCGGAGTCTTTCAGAGGTAAAGGAGTAGCTGCGAGTCTGGCCAAGGTACACTATAATATTATACATCATGGGGAAAAGCAGTATCATAGTTACCATGAAGTACCACAGTAACACTAAAGCAGTATCACAGTTACCATAAAGTACCACAGTAACACTAAAGCAGTATCATAGTTACCATAAAGTACCACAGTAACACTAAAGCAGTATCACAGTTACCATGAAGTACCACAGTAACACTAAAGCAGTATCATAGTTACCATGAAGTACCACTGTAACACTAAAGCAGTATCACAGTTACCATGAAGTACCACAGTAACACTAAAGCAGTATCATAGTTACCATGAAGTACCACAGTAACACTAAAGCAGTATCACAGTTACCATGAAGTACCACAGTAACACTAAAGCAGTATCACAGTTACCATAAAGTACCACAGTAACACTAAAGCAGTATCATAGTTACCATAAAGTACCACAGTAACACTAAAGCAGTATCACAGTTACCATGAAGTACCACAGTAACACTAAAGCAGTATCATAGTTACCATGAAGTACCACAGTAACACTAAAGCAGTATCACAGTTACCATGAAGTACCACAGTAACACTAAAGCAGTATCACAGTTACCATAAAGTACCACAGTAACACTAAAGCAGTATCATAGTTACCATGAAGTACCACAGTAACACTAAAGCAGTATCATAGTTACCATGAAGTACCACAGTAACACTAAAGCAGTATCATAGTTACCATGAAGTACCACAGTAACACTAAAGCAGTATCATAGTTACCATGAAGTACCACAGTAACACTAAAGCAGTATCATAGTTACCATGAAGTACCACAGTAACACTAAAGCAGTATCATAGTTACCATGAAGTACCACAGTAACACTAAAGCAGTATCACAGTTACCATGAAGTACCACAGTAACACTAAAGCAGTATCACAGTTACCATAAAGTACCACAGTAACACTAAAGCAGTATCATAGTTACCATGAAGTACCACAGTAACACTAAAGCAGTATCATAGTTACCATGAAGTACCACAGTAACACTAAAGCAGTATCACAGTTACCATAAAGTACCACAGTAACACTAAAGCAGTATCACAGTTACCATAAAGTACCACAGTAACACTAAAGCAGTATCACAGTTACCATAAAGTACCACAGTAACACTAAAGCAGTATCACAGTTACCATAAAGTACCACTGTGACACTAAATCATTATTATTAGTTACCATGAAGTAACACTAAAGCAGTATCATAGTTACCATAAAGTACCACAGTAACACTAAAGCAGTATCACAGTTACCATAAAGTACCACAGTAACACTAAAGCAGTATCACAGTTACCATGAAGTACCACAGTAACACTAAAGCAGTATCACAGTTACCATAAAGTACCACTGTGACACTAAATCATTATTATTAGTTACCATGAAGTACCACAGTAACACTAAAGCAGTATCATAGTTACCATGAAGTACCACAGTAACACTAAAGCAGTATCACAGTTACCATGAAGTACCACTGTGACACTAAATCATTATTAGTTACCATGAAGTACCACTGTGACACTAAATCATTATTATTAGTTACCATGAAGTACCACAGTAACACTAAAGCAGTATCACAGTTACCATGAAGTACCACAGTAACACTAAAGCAGTATCACAGTTACCATAAAGTACCACTGTGACACTAAATCATTATTATTAGTTACCATGAAGTACCACAGTAACACTAAAGCAGTATCATAGTTACCATGAAGTACCACAGTAACACTAAAGCAGTATCATAGTTACCATGAAGTACCACAGTAACACTAAAGCAGTATCATAGTTACCCTGAAGTACCACAGTAACACTAAAGCAGTATCATAGTTACCCTGAAGTACCACAGTAACACTAAAGCAGTATCACAGTTACCATGAAGTACCACTGTGACACTAAATCATTATTATTAGTTACCATGAAGTACCACTGTGACACTAAATCATTATTATTAGTTACCCTGAAGTACCACAGTAACAATAAAGCAGTATCATAGTTACCCTGAAGTACCACAGTAACACTAAAGCAGTATCATAGTTATTACCATAAAGTACCACAGTAACACTAAAGCAGTATCACAGTTACCATGAAGTACCACAGTAACACTAAAGCAGTATCATAGTTACCATAAAGTACCACTGTGACACTAAATCATTATTATTAGTTACCATGAAGTACCACAGTAACACTAAAGCAGTATCATAGTTACCATGAAGTACCACAGTAACACTAAAGCAGTATCACAGTTACCATGAAGTACCACTGTGACACTAAATCATTATTATTAGTTACCATGAAGTACCACTGTGACACTAAATCATTATTATTAGTTACCATAAAGTACCACAGTAACACTAAAGCAGTATCATAGTTACCCTGAAGTACCACAGTAACAATAAAGCAGTATCATAGTTACCCTGAAGTACCACAGTAACACTAAAGCAGTATCATAGTTATTACCATAAAGTACCACAGTAACACTAAAGCAGTATCATAGTTACCCTGAAGTACCACAGTAACACTAAAGCAGTATCATAGTTACCATGAAGTACCACAGTAACACTAAAGCAGTATCATAGTTACCCTGAAGTACCACAGTAACACTAAAGCAGTATCATAGTTACCCTGAAGTACCACAGTAACACTAAAGCAGTACCATAGTTACCATGAAGTACCACAGTAACACTAAAGCAGTATCATAGTTACCCTGAAGTACCACAGTAACACTAAAGCAGTATCATAGTTACCATGAAGTACCACAGTAACACTAAAGCAGTATCATAGTTACCCTGAAGTACCACAGTAACACTAAAGCAGTATCACAGTTACCATAAAGTACCACTGTGACACTAAATCATTATTATTAGTTACCATGAAGTACCACAGTAACACTAAAGCAGTATCACAGTTACCATAAAGTACCACTGTGACACTAAATCATTATTATTAGTTACCATGAAGTACCACAGTAACACTAAAGCAGTATCACAGTTACCATAAAGTACCACTGTGACACTAAATCATTATTATTAGTTACCATGAAGTACCACAGTAACACTAAAGCAGTATCACAGTTACCATAAAGTACCACTGTGACACTAAATCATTATTATTAGTTACCATGAAGTACCACAGTAACACTAAAGCAGTTATTACCATGAAGTACCACAGTAACACTAAATCGGCATCATAATTACCATGAAGTACCACAGTAACATCATATCTTCCTATGGATGGAGTTTCTCAATCTTCTTTAGCCAGGGACCCAACTTCAGTTTCATCCCTAACTACCTAGTAGAAATTATAATCAGACACACAGTTTGAAACATTCACTGTGCAAACATTTCTCTTTTTTCTCGTAAAGATATGATTTTAACGAATAAACATACAAACACATATTGCACATCACATTTCCAATATTTTGGTTTTAAGGGGAGTTTGTACAGGAGATGGTAATAATAATACCACCTGTGCAGTTGGAAAGTATGACATTTACAAAATAATGAATGAGATTACAGTAATACCTCACACATCCGCGAGGTTACGTTCCAGGACCCATCGCGAATGACGAGGTTTCGCGGATGTTCAGTGGAGTCACTAAAAATGCTAATACTGCACTGTAAATGCTTATTTTTAGAGTTTAAACCCTAAATATGACCCCAATCATGGTCCCAAAACACTTTAATTTCATTTAAAAGTTAGCTTAATACATTACTCTTAAAAAATAAATAAATGTTTGATGTAAAAAATAGAGTACAGTATCGCCTGTGTAAAAACCAAGGGAAAAATCACTGAGATCACTGATTCACGGAATACACGTGCGTGTTAAACCGAGCACAAGGTGCGGGGAGATGAACCGCGATATCACGCATATAAAGCATCATAGCTACCAGCCAATCAGCAGCTAGCTAAAACTGTTAATGCTCTGTGATTGGCTACTTCCAACCCTTCCAGCCAATAGCGTGTCGTAATGGCTGTACCGTACGTACGTGATATCAGCGACGTTCGATATCATTAAAATAACATTTATATTTCATTTATATTGATATTTTGTTGAGTTTACTTTTATCTTTATATTACTAAATTAATAAACATATTTCTTTCCTAATAATTTTGCATTAAAAAGCATGAAAATATATACATTGCCACGAAATTAGCCATAAACACTTTTGCAGGATTTTGCGAGGATTTTGCGGGTCTGCGAAAAAAATCGCAGATGCAAATTCCAACGAGAATTTCGTGGGTCAATGAAGCCGGGAATCGTGAGACGCGGATCTGCAAGGTATTACTGTATTTAGGAAACAAATATAAAAAGAAAGTAGCCTGAAAAACATCATCATGATATGGATATCGGAAATATCATGGTCAAATACAAACAAGGATAATAACTGCGACAATAAGTATTACCATTACTAACTGGGATCACCCAGTTACCATTACTTCAGGTTACATTAAATGTTCTTGCAATATTTCTCTAGGGTCTTTAGAGTAGATACATTCTTTTAAGGAAGCCTTAAAATTATAGTCAATCAAGCTTTTACAGCTAACCTAGCTTGATAAACAGAATGCCCAATGAGATGAACAGGTATTTTGTACATCTACCGAAGTTTCCATGATTTAATCATGTGTTGTTGTTTTTTTGCTACAGGCTGCGCTGGACTTTGTTGTTGAAGAAAGACTAAAAGCAAGCATATCTTGTTGGTATATTAAAAAATATGTTGATGAAAATCCACATCATGGCTACCAGGGGCACATTGAAGAATAATATTTTAGACAAATGTTCTACAGCTCCTGTGAAAGGACTTACCTTACATTATGGCTATAGTCACTGAATCCTGATTATGCTGCTAATTAAACTGTGTTCATCGAGACAGTTTTAAATGGACAGTTATACCTTACAGATACTTAATTTGCAAATGAACACAAATGTAACATCTGTTGGAATAACATTGTCTAAAAACTGACCAGATGGACTGAATGGATGAAGCACATTGAAGGCTTTATTGCCTTTATTTAATAAACATTTTACCCATAACTCTCATGTCACACCCACCTAGAACAGATTTGAACTGCACACACACACAAGACCAGAAAACATTTAACAAAATCATCACGTCATTAAAACTGTGGAAAGAGTACTTACATATAATGAAAATAATAAAAAATAATGATTAGGAAGCTTAATGTTACCCGTTATATTGATGTCTTTCTCATTCATCTGTTAATAAAGATTGAAATCTGAAATAATCCTGGATTATTAAAAAGCTCTGTTCAGACCTGTTTTGTTTTATTTCTTGCAGCTATATTAAACAGCATTGTCCTAGATTGATCAAATGTATTAAATACATTAGTGACCTTTCCATATTTCAGATCATTACCAAGAGGCTTGAGTAAAAGTATAGCATTTAAATCCATGTGTACATTTTATTATAGTAGCAGACATTTAACAAACTATATGTGATAAATATATATATATATATATCTGGTATCTGATAAAAAGGCAATTTTATTTATACATTTGCCATAATAAGATTTGCCAAAGCAAGTGTAATCAGCCCTGCTGATTTGGCTGCTAATTTTAAAACTAGATATCATAGGCAAAGCTTTGCATTTTAATCAAATAAAACATCACATGTTCCTTATAGTGTAATACAATGCTAATTGACTGCATTTGTCAGTGTTATTATCTTTGGTTGATGTATATAATTATATTAATATAGAAATCCTGTTTAAAGGAATTAAAAACCCTCATGGTCTTTTAAGTTGTACCAAAGAAGAACCCCTTAAACATAATTTCACTATCAAGATATCCCCTATCAAGTAGAATTCTTTTAGGAAGCTAAGGACCCTTATTTATCCAATGAACAATTAAAGAACATTTTAACTAATAGTGTATAAAATACAGCCGTGTCAATATCTCACTAAATTTCCCACTAATGTCCACTAAGTACCAGGGCCTCTCCTGGCTCTTGCCCTGCGGACCCACTGTCCCCTACCCGAGGCTCTCACTGGTGTCTGAGTCGGCACTCGGACTGGTGGACGCTTTGGTGCCTTCCACATCCAGGCTTTGGGTATTTTCCCTGCCTGTAGCTCATCCACGAAATCCTCCACCTTGTCAAATTTACTGGTGAGTTTGCCCAGGCTGTCTTTCAGGGTGTTGAATTGCTTGTAGAGGTCATCTACGGCTTCAGATAGAGGCTTGATCCTGTGAACAATTTAACAGAAGTACTGAAAAGATCTTTGGGATTCAAAATCTCAGTGATTTTGAATCCCAAAGTGTTGCCATGTACAGTCTCCTCTGAAAGTAAGAACAGGAAGATCAATATCTTTCTTTTTTTCCTATACACTGAAGAACAATGCACCTTTTGTTTAAACCCAACCATTTTTCACATGATGGAAAATGTCGCTGTTTGGTGTTTCTTCTTGTGGTGTGACTTATTAGGTTTATTGTCTAAACAGTTAATAACTTTGTTTTCTCTTGTTGTGTTGGCAGTGTGTTTTTAGATCATTGTCTTGTTGCATGATAAAGTTCCTCCAAATTAGATTGGATGCATGCTACCAAATACACTGCTGAAAGAATGGAAAAAGAACACCTAACAGTAAATCAGTTAAACTTCAGGGCTAGGAAGCATAGCGTTTTACTTGCTATGGTGCAAATGAAAGTGACAGGTGCTCTGGAAAGGAAACAACCCTTAAAGAGCGGATGATTTTGCAGGTGGTGGCCACAGACAATTCCTCTCTCTTGATTCTTCCTGACTGATTTGTCTCGAGTTTTGCATTTTGTTAGGTTCCTTCTCACTACTTGTAGCATGAGGCAATACCTGCAACCCAAAGAGCTTGCACAGGTAGTCAAGCTCCTCCATACGTGCCGTCACGTTGTCTCTGAGCACAGTTTCAAGAGCATGGATGAGATACAGGGAGATGGGCTATTACACAAGGAGAGCTGGACAGGACCGTAGATGGGCAACAACCCAGCAGCAGGATCAGTATCTACTCTTTGTGACGGATGTGAAAGAGTATTAAGGTGGAGTGGGGAACTTTTTGCTTCCTGCAGCAGGACCAGTGTGGCAGTGGGTCTTTAGAGTAATATATTTTGAGGGTTACACAGACCTCCACATGCTAGCCAACAGTACACTTACTCCTGTTAGGAACCAGGATGAAATCCTCAGAACCACTGTCAGACCTTATCCTGGTGTAGTGAACCCTGGATTCTTTCTGGTGTATGACTTGAGGTCAGAGTGTGTAGGCAGTCTCTGGATGATGAATGCACTGGTGCCGTTGATTGGCCATCACATTTCCCAGCCATGAATCCAATTGAAAACATCTGGGACGTTACGTATTAGAGCATCTGAAGCCGCCAAGTAGCACGACGGACTCTCCAGGAGCTCACTGATGCCCTGATCCAGGTCTGGGAGAATATCCAGGACACTATCAGCGATCTTGTCACGAGAATGCCCAGACATTGTCAGCAGTGCATAGAGGCACATGGGGGCCATGCACACTACTAACTTACAGTATGAGCTGCCATGTTAAAATTCATGCAAGTTTCAATTTTCACTTTCACAATGAATAAAGACTTTCAACTTGAATATTTTGTTCATGAAGATCTAATGTGTGATTTATTTATTTATTTATTGACTAGTGAATTTTTACTTTTATGTTGTTATTGTGTTATTTACTTTTAGATTAACTGTTCCAATATTTTTTGCTCAATTAATATATGGGTGGTCTGCCACCAAAGGTGCCATGTTCTAAATTGTTTAACACATCTAAATATCAGGAAATGAACTTTGAAATTCTGATCTATCAGCTCATATTCATCTTTTGATCTCGAACCCGAATGTCTTCAGTGTAGAGCAAAAACAAAAGAATTGGCCTTGCTATTCCTGTTCTTTCATAAAGGATTGTATGAGGTAATGGAAGTCAAGTCATGGCACATTTTTTAATAGGGACTGAATCAATTCCAGTGGTAGCTACGCCAGAAATTAACAACTTAACACAAGTAATAAAATTGCTTTGGTAAGTTAGGTAGTAAGATTCAATTAGAGTTATTCCAAACAGCACACACACACACACACACACACACACACATTAAAAGTAATTGTTTTTGCAGAAATCATGGCTAAAATAGAGCATGACTGTGGTAAAATAATCTATAAAATTGAATCTTAGCCCTGATTTCACTTAATAAACACAATTATTAAGTAACGCATTGAAAACCATATTTCTGTTGCTGTTCTTGACTGGTGAACTTACTTTCAGGGATATTCTGTGATAAAAATGCATTCTGCACATCTATTCACTTACCTCACATATTCAGGTAAGACTGAAGCATGGTCATTGACCAGCAGATCCTTCACCTGATACATGATGGCATATTTCCAGTTGTCCAGCACTTGGGTCAGGTTTGAGCAGCTTTTGCCATTTGTTTTATCTATGAGGTAAGCAGGTATACAAACCATTTACAAATTATACCAAATGCATTGAGTGCTATGTGTCCATTTCATTGGCAGTGAGCCACTTTCGGTCTTTTAGAAAAAGCCTTTATGCTAGCTTTGGATTTCTGTATAACCTGTGTGGAAATAAAAAGCTATACATTTTTGCAAGTTTTTCTTTTTACTGAGTAGGTTCCTGAAATTAAAACACTGAGAATGTCTATTATGAAACATTACATTGAACATTTTTCTGCAATGAAACAGAACAAGCACTAGAGAACAACACAGAATGATGTAATTTCTCAGAATCCATGTTTTCTTTTTTTTACTGAACTGATAAACTGGTAAAGAAAGCTGTTACCTCTGTGCTCCCACGTTTCCTGCGTGGCCTTCTTCTGAGCGACGCATAAAGAGATGAGTACCAGCAGGATCAGATCCCTTTTCAGTCTCATCGTCCTTAGCAGCACAACACTGATGTCATTTTAAAATGTCTAATCGTTTAATATGCAGCCAGTACAAATACAACACATTACCCTCAACTTCCTCAGTTCATCTGCTCTCCGTTCATTCAACAATGGCATATGTTTCACACATTTCAAAAAAAAAAAAAAAAAAATCTCGACAAAACAATGTTAGGCGGAGTCTGGCACAGAGGTTTATTGTAACCACATATATGTATGTCATTGATATGCAGCGCACAACATAAATCAAGGCTGTTTTCTAACATAAAGATCATATACTGAGTGATCAGGCAAACAGATGTATCACTGTCTAATAGTGTCAAGCCTACATGTGCTCCTCTCAGTGACTTCACTGTGCATGTGATAAGATTAGAATAATATATAAAATGTTATGATAATGCTAGAAGCAAACAATTGAGTCGAAGTCAAATACCTTTAGAGTGATGACTGTGCTCTCGTGGTCAGTGATATCCAAGGTTTAGATTAATACAACTGCTGACGATGAAGCAACATGTCTTGAGTTGCTCTCTTATATCAGCATCGAAAGCCCAAAAGCCATCCCTCAACCTGCTCCCGCCTCCAGAACAGCAGAGAAATAGACTTTGAGAGAGAGAGAACAGAGGAAAATATACAAAGAGAGAGAGAGAGAGAGAATGTTATAATATCAAAGTACCACACCACAGTTACTCGCAGTGGTTAATGGCAGATTTATTTGATATTTATTTCCTCTCTCCTTTTGTCTTATGTTTGTAGATGTTATCCGTAGCATGTTTGACTAGCTTAGCAAACATAATTTGGTGCATATCTCATATCTGACTACTCATTGCTGCCCCACAGTTTGCTGGCCCTCTGGTTTCAATTTCAGCTCAGGCTACTATCTCTGTAGGGTTGTTTATGGTCTCCCTGCATCTAAATGGCTTCTGCCTTCAGCTAAAAAGAAAAATGGAAGGTGTAATTGATCTTTTATCTAATCCAAAGTAGAAGTCAGATCACAGCTAGTAAACCCCTTACAGCCAGCAGTATAATCATTTCCAGAAGCAGGTCAAAACATTCCGATACGTTTTTAATGCCTTTCCTTCATACAGTTGGAAAAAATGCATATCAGGTGGATTTTTCCTTTGGCAGCACCCACAATGTCTTTAAATATGTTCCCTAATCATATTTATCTTTGATCAACTAGCTGTTTTCCTAAATGTCTAGTACGTTGAAGTATATTTGAAGTAAATATTACATTTTTTAAAATGAATTTAGGCAGGCAGTGAATTTTGGATCAATTGTGCTTCTAAAATGACAGGCCTCCAAGGTGTCATATAACAAGTTTGTCAAATAAGTAACCAGTTGTTTAGATGATAACAAGGATTTGACAGCAGTGGGTCAGGGTGGAACAGGAGCTGAGGAAGATAGTAACATCACCCCATTCTCACTTCAATCAAAAGTGATTCCTATCCCACCCCTAACCATTTCCTGTTGCACTTAGTCGAATCCAGTCGATTAAAGAATCAGTCCTGGCAGAGGTCATGCTCGGCACCAGTAGAGAAAAACTTCATGTAAGGGCATCACTCCAGCACTGCATTCCTGCATCTCATTGTAATGGTCTGTGGAACATCTGGGCCTTTCTGGTGAGCCCAAGCAGCCTGAAACAGGAAAGAGTAACTGACAATCTTCATAAAAAAAATCTAATTTGAATATTTTATTTTTGCTGAATAGCGAAAAATGTCAAATTCTGTCATTGTCTGTGTAAAATGAAAGGTTCATGAGAGCAGCTGGAGTCAGAAGGCAGTGTGAGAGACTGAATAGCAGAAGAGTTGTGTGTTGATTATATTAGATATTGTATATGTTTATACTCATATCAGCTCTACAGCCCCAGGTTGTGATCTGAAGGATTTCCTTAGAGTTTCTACTCTTCTACTTCTGAGCAATCCGGTTCCTTTGATTTTCTCCAATAAACTTAACTGAAACAGATGATGTCTGTTGTAATACTGTCCATTTTTTTTCCAAATTATACCTGGCACATTATATTCTGACCAAGCATAACTATAGCAAATTAAAAAAAACATTGATGTCTTTGTACGAACGCTTGGTTTCATCAAACAGGAGTGTTGACAAGATGAATGGATAGTTAATAACCTCTGTGTTTTAAAGAGTGCAACCAAAATAGAAACCAATGTTTTGTTCTGGAACAACTTTCATGTTCTCATGCAGATGTAAACTTTTGTGCTTGAATTACGTAATGATGATACTGTGAATGCGTGGTGAGCTGTTTTGGATAACGTTCTCAAAGGAGTTGGACTTGGAAGAAGGCTGGAGTGTGGAAACAAATAAAAGCTTGTGATACTATTGGAAGAGGAACAGATTTCTGTTCTCGTAATTTTGCTTTTAGATAATCGTGTGTTTCCCAAGATAAGTTAAAAAAGAAAACATGTGCAGGAGTAAATTTGACCTCCAGTTGACCAGAAGGAGAAAAATACATAACTGTCAGTTCTAAAATATAAAAACACACACCAAGAGGCACACCATTCTAGTATTGAGAAGAGGTGATATCATGGATCAGTACCCAACTACACAAATCCTTCAAGTCCCTGAGTAATGATACATGCATCTAATAAACTACACTAGAGCTTTAGTCACATTTTTCTGTCTTGCTGCCAATTTCTGGCATCACTGAAGTGAAAAAGTGATATTTATTTTATTTTATTTTTCCCCAGGTGTCCCAGGTTCTTTCATCAGGAGGATATAAAACATTAATGTTGATAATTTGACATCTAACTAGCTAATTTTAGCAATATTTGCTATTGAGATAAGCTTACCAGTTGTCCCATAGTGCTAGCTCGCTACCATAGGTACAAGGCAGCATGACATTATTCACTGCACTATCCATAATGAAGCACAGACACAAGAACATTGACGCAGTCAGTCCTCTATTTGGCTCTCAATATAGCGTTAACAAAACAGGGTGACTTCACTTTAAACGCAGGGACAGAACGGAGCCAGACACTCTAGTCATGAAGTCATGCATCTACCATAGAATTGTGGTTACACCATTCCATGTATTCTATCATTGTCTAGTTCTTACTATGCCTAGTTTTGCTTTGTTGCTTAGTTACTTCATTTAAGTTTATCCGTGATTTTATTTACATCCACATATTTACAGTTCAGTTCACTGTTTACTTCTGTGCTTGTAAATGAATCCTCACTTAGCGTCTACACATTAGCGTCTCGTTAGCGATCTAATTCTTTTTGTGCAAACATACAGCAGTTGGCTAAAACTATGAATGTTACTAATTACAAAAAGCGTGACTTTTAATAGTGAGATAAATAAAGTCAGGTTCATCACTTGCCACCTCAGCACTCAGCAAGCAAGCCCAGAAAAAGCGCTCACAACTAGACTTACACATGCATCCACAATGAAAATATCAAATGGGATTTGGCAGCGAATTCCCAAACACCCATGAGATCTCATTCAATTACACTGCAATTTGTCACAGCCATTCAGTCAAGTCCAGTATACATTTCGCAGTGACAGGAATGAACAAATCTAGAGTTAATCTAGAGTTTCTTTACTGCTTCTGTGTGCCAGTCAGGGTTTACTGATTGGAAAAAATTGCACTTAATCATTCCAGGTTATGGAAAATGAGAGTTTTTCAGATAATGCACTCTGACAGCTATTAAGCTCAATTTTACTGGAAATGTCTATATCCCATGACAAATAGAGCAGGCGTATAATGAAAGCAAAGTCTGTTTGTATTAATAAATACATTTCTTTAAAATCCAATGACCATCTTTCAACCATCACAACTGAGTCTGTTTTTTTCCACTTAATACATCACTGCTTCTCTCCTACATCTCCAGTTTAGTTTTCTCACGTGACATTTCTATTCTTTCAGTTTTTGAGGTTCAGTAATCAACAGATATATTTCTTATTAAAACTAGAACTAAAGATATTTCTTTGGCTTTAGTCTATTGTTCTTCTCTGCATCATCTATTCACTGTATTCTCCAACAAGGCTACGTGTGTTCACTAACACAGGAAATGAATAATCAGACTTCAGCAGAGCTAATTTCAAGCAAGGTCTATGAGTTTAGTGTCACGAATGGCCCACTGGCAAAATTCCCAAACCTTCTGACTGCCAATCCTCTGCTTCCCCTTTCCTTGTTTTTCAATCTCTGGCCTGTCCTTTAGCTGTATAACCAAGTGAATGTCTCTCAGTCACAATTGATCTTTCCAAGCAGCTTACATGCTGCACATGAGGACAGCTTCCTGCATATTCGTTTTTTAATTTATTATATTCTAGTTTAATTTTATGTGTTCTAGCAGGTTCAGGTTCTCAAAGCAACTAAACGCTTTAACATTTCAACTGCTATCATAGTTAAGTTCTGATTTTTCCTGATTAACAGCCTGTTCCAGAGAGAGAAGAGCTTTGAAGGATGAACTATCTGAAGCAAAGAGCCAAAACTGTTACTAGGATCTTGCCAGGGGTGACAGTGATTCCAGATTCATGGGAAAGTCTATGTTCTGACCCCTCACACTACCCCCAAGCACAGATTCAATATTGGATCCACTGTAAAATCCATTGGTAGGGCCAGGATATCTCCACAGCCCAGTCTAGCCTGGACTGTGAGGAAGAGTGACAGCCACCATTGCTATTGACCTAATCAAGAAGGGAATGCAGGCTCTTTTTTGATGTTGTTGTTTTATTTTCATTCTTAGTTTGAATCTGAATAGAAGGCACCGAGATCAGGCATGAGTCTAACAAATAGAGACATTTCATTTCGGCAGCGTATGTTTGCCACATCTTATTTGAAAATCAGAATTCAGACTGCATCGAAACACTCTTCAAACTGTAGCATTCGTCATGTGTGCCTATTAGCGACAGTAATTGCTCACAGGTTGGAGGAGTTTGAAGTTTTGATCCATGTGATCCTTTGGAAAAATGGCATGATGTTCTATTCATCTGGCTTTGTGACAGAAATTTGTTACTTTCATTTAGCATGCATCCACAACATGACTGCAAATTAAACCGTTTGCATTCACTGTGCAGGTTTCAGGAAGCTTTTTATAATACTGTAGATCATGTAAAACTTTTAAGTGTATGCTAAAGATGCAAGAATGCAATAGCAGAGTCCACACTGGAAAATGCATTCTTTTCAAAGGTTTTGAGAATGTCTGCTGAAAAAATGAGCACATGCAACTGAAAGACAGAAGTGGAAATTTTGGATTAAATGCCAGAATATGACATAAAAAGCTCTATAAATTCTGTTAAGACAATCCATTTTCCAGAACTCTGAAAGAGAAAACAGAGACCCAGGTGAAATAATTACTGCCAAATCAATTATCTGCTCTCCATCTGTTATATGTGTATCCATATGTGTAAATATATTTATTTCGGATCTGCCACCAAAATTTTGGCTTCTGTCTTCCATCTTTGTTATTTCAGGTGGTGTAACAGTCAATGAAAATTAGGGTAATATATTGCAATTGGTGCACCAACTTTTGACACATTCCGCAGCTTCAGCAGAAGGGTTTAACGTAAGTGAATAAAAAATAAAATAAAAGGGGTTACATTTCTACACAAGTGCCAAATAAAATAATGCACAAGCTGCCATACAACCAATTCCAAATGACAAAATGAAAGCTAGAAAAAATGGACCTAATCAGATGAAAAGAAACTCCTGGGCCATTTGTAAGAACGTAAATAAAAATGGAGCAATAGGATCTGAAAGGGTTTTTTTTTGTATAATTAAGGGATTGTCACTTCTTAAAAGCTTCTCTGAATGGAAACTCTGTTTATTAGGTTTCTACACTCAGGGACAATCCAAATATGATTTAATTTGATTTTATATTTATTTATTTACCAGATATGACCTTCTGGATTGAAAGTATGGATATTTTCTTATGAATATGATTTTTTTTTTTTAATTTGTTTTGCCAGGTGTAATAAATCTGTATTGTTTAGGTAAAGGTGTAGATCTGTCAGTTCGTTAACATCGTGTTTTCTTAAGCTGTGATGTTTGATACCCTAAACCCCCCTGCACTCTTCAATCTTTTGCAAATTCAAACTCCACTATATTTGAAAGAGCTTGCACTATTTCTAAATTACTGCAAATTGTCCACAGATTTGGGCTAAGACGTGTCGTGTGACACATTCAGCCAAATACCTCTTGGATACATATGTGTCTTCACTGGTAGTAGTTTAAAAGAAGAATCCTGTGATTGCGATTTTGCCAATTGAAGTAGTTTTCTGTAAAACTACAGTAAAACCAAACATTTTTAGACACAAATGTCACCAAAATCCTTAGCAAAATCCTGGAGGGACTGACTTGGGGACTGGCATCTCCTGTAGCTGTGTATATTCTCACCAGCATGCCTTAAAGACTAGCGTTTCATCCATAAAACTCATCAATACAACAATCCTGCCTGGAAATTCTAAACTCACTTCTTCTAAGAACTGCTGCTGTAATCATAAAGACTTCTATTTACATTGTGTACATATCAAACATCCTTCAACACACTCAGCAAGTTTCCATTCCAACAACCCAGATTTAACCAGAAGATGATAACTTTTTGTTTGAGACTTGTTTCTTTCTCATGTCACCTCATTTCTTACTACTGTCACAGCTGGCTTATCCTAGATGTAGATCTAAATCTGGAGTTCTACTTTGTGTCAGAGTCTCCAAAAAACAAAACAGAAAACATCTAAAGTTTGGGATGGTTAAGAGTTCTTGCTTCTCAGTGGATTCTATCTGTAAAAGAAACCCCCAGTTGTAGACTTCTGTGTAACTTTTATGGGTTTCTACAGTATAAGTACAGTACAGTATATGTCATATGACAACATAGAACTAAGGGCTTAAAAGTAAACTTACCCTATTCAAGCAATGCAAGACAAAAGACAGAGCAGACAGACAAGGCAGATACACTATATTGCATAAAGTTTTGGGACACCCCTCAAAATTATTAAATTCAGTTGTTCTTTTTCAGGGGTTGGGCTCGGCCCCTTAGTTCCAGAGAAACTTTTCATGCTTCATCATATCAAGACATTTTGGACAATTTCTTGGTTCCAACTTTGTGGAAATAGTTTGGGGATGACCCCTTCCTGTTCCAACATGACTGTACACCAGTGCAAGATGCAAGGTCCATAAAGACATGGATGAGTGAGTTTGGTGTAGAGGAACTTGACTGGCCTGCACAGAGTCCTGACCTCAACCTGATAGAACACCTTTGGGATGAATTAGAGCGGAGACTGCAAACCAGGCCAAAACTGGGTCTGCCTTTACATGCACATGAATGTAATATGGAGATGGCCCGCCCTTGGCAGCTATAACAGCTTCAACTCTTCTGGGAAGGCTTTCCACAAAGTTTAGGAGTGTGTTTATGGGACCTTTTGACCATTCCTCTAAAACTGCATCTGTGAGGTCAGGCACTGATGTTGGATGAGAAGGTCTGGTCTGTAGTCTCCACTGCATTCCAAAGGTGTTCTATCAGGTTGAGGTCAGGGCTCTGTGCAGGCCAGTCAAGTTCCTCCACACCAAACTCACTCATCCATGTCTTCATGGACCTTGCTTTGTTCACTGGTGTGTAGTCATGTAGGAACAGGTAGGGGTCATCCCCAAACTGTTCCCACAAAGTTGGGAGCATGAAATTGCATGAAAATGCTGAAGCATTAAGAGCTCTTATCACTGGAACTAAGGGGGCAATTCCAACCCCTGAATCAAATGATTTGGAATGGTGTCCCAAAACTTGTGTAAAACCCAGTATAGTGTACATAAAATAGCACAGACCAATTTACAGTCTGTTTGGTTCTAAGTGAGTGCAAATAAGGATGATATTGTTTTATAATCATATGTTAGACATATGACATCAGCATTCATAGCAGTGTTTAAATCTCTGAAATATTGAAATGTACATTTACATGTAATAAAGTGGTGTTTTGTACTAATGTACAAAAAGTTTAGGTGATAGTGCTCATATGCTGTTTTTTTTGTTTTTTTTTTTGCTTGTATTCAATTTTCTCCAATTACTATTCATTAATATAAAATATAGCCAATTTAGTAGTACAGCCATCACATCTCAATCGTGATCATTATCTTTAGCCACTAATCCCATCAATACCTGAGAATCACTCACTGCTCTGAGGTTTGTACAATATTGCTGTGGATGTTAAGACACAGATCCCCACAGAACGATGTTGTGGTTAACTTTACTTGCATACTTTAAATGTATTGAAAGTCCTTTCAAGACACTTAGTACTGACCTTAATAGCATACCATGGAAGAGTAATGACTCAGGTTCACACTGTCCAATGTCACCCACATCAGTGGTTCTTTAATCTCTGTCGTTCTCCTAGTCTTCCACTAGATGGCATGTTAGAGCAAAAAACATTTATCTGATGCACTGTCCATTTATGGTCTGCAAGCAGGAAAAACTTCATTGAACTAATTAGTGTTATGTAATTATGAATGGAAACTAAACATTAAATATATCCGCTTCTAATCAAATAACACTGACCATAATCCACTGAATTCAGTTAATCTGACCAGTTAATCAAATCGACTGGAACATTTGCTCAGCTTATTCCTTAAATATACTGAATCTGTCCTCTTCAAAATATGTGCAATGTGAGGCCACAGCCAAGACCTGGATTCCTCTGGACAGCCTGTCTGTCTGTATGGACATGTAGCCAAAGAAAAAGGCCTAGGTGCAGATGTATGAAATGATTGCATGGCATTGTGTAAATATTGTGCTGCTCTTCAATCTGGGTTTTGTAAAGGGTGTTACATTAATCAAGAGCATTATAACATTTTTACAGCCTCAAGAGATCTTTCTTTGAGGGTTTTTAAAAAGAAAGTGATTTTTATTTTATTTTTAGCAATACATAATGTAAATGTTTTGGACAAATAGGAGTAATATGATGAGAATCTTTTTGTTTCATGTATTTAGTAAGTTTATATCTTGCATTATTCAGAATGGACCTGAACATGATCTCTGTCATTTTGATTAGATTTTACCCTCTATATAAGGTTAGAGAAAAATGATTTTAATATTATTAACCCTTTGGGTTAAAAAAATAAATTCTAAACCAAACAATGCATTTTAATTCTGTTAAAGATTAAAAGAAGATTAATTCTGTGATTTTTGTCATGTTTGAGAATCTATGATCAATAGGATGAAGTATAGATATAGATGTTGTCCAAACATTTCATCATTTAATATTTTACAACCATTATGTCTCCTAAGTAACCACTGGGAATGTCATTCAATACCTGGGCACAGATATCAGCACAGAGAGCCAGACAGATTTGAACCATGAAAAAACCAAACTGTCCAAAAACCAAATCAAACTGTCATCCTGGACCCTTTTACTGTTTACAGACCCACAGTCCATCTGATCTGACTGTCTTTCTGCTGAAATATGTGCGCTTCACTATCAAAGTTTTTTTTTTTATTTGTTATAGTTATTTGGTAGGTTTTTAGAAGTCTAAGTAATCTGAGTTTTATTGAAGACCTTGTAACTAATCATGATACAAAAATTTTCCAGGGCAGTGTTTTTTAACACACTGTAACTGGTTTGGCTTTGGTAGGTTGGAGCTTTAAGAAATGAAAAGCTCCAGCGCCTCCATTAAATGAATACGATTTGTCTAATGCTCATAAAAATACATTTCAGAGAGAGGTCTGTGGAATATTTTCGCTTTTATATGAGATCGTGGCTGCAAAAAGTTGGAGCCTTAGAAGGTCAGGAGTGAGATATATTAAATGCAGATTGCTTTCATTACATATTAAGAGATCAGCTATGAATTGAAATTAGAAAAACGTGGGATGTTATATAATGTAGGAAATAATTCAATTAGTCAATAAGTTGGTTTATTCTATTTGCATAAACCTGTTTAATATTTGAAGTTGATGGGGCAGAAGGTTTTTGATTCACGTTTTGTAAAAGCAGCTCTGACAGTCTCCAGTCACTGTACTATAAAGTGGCCAGTAGACGGTCCTCCTACTGGTTGCTATAGTTGATCAGTGGGTGGCACAACTAGCATTCAATGAAACATTTTAGCAGGAGGGAGAGTGTTTAAATATATATAAAATCACCAGTGTATATATGTATCATATCATAGGAGATGAAGGAGAAGCAGTGTGTGCTCTTTGCCATGTGCTCTACTATCTTCAATCCAGTTGGTAGGTGCCGTATCAAATTCCTCCATATTTGCATCAAGTTAAAACTTTTCTCAACTTTGCCACGTTGCTGGACATGCCCAAATCTGCTTGCCGGACATTCACAGATCTTGTTTAACGGTCACTTTTGTCCATTTGAGTCTAGTTGAACTAACAACTGGTGCTCCACATGAACTGATTAAAAATGTATACTTGTTGATTAAGTGAAGCTTTCTTTTAGGAGACACATGTTTAGGATTATGATTGGTTGACTCTTTGTGATCTAATACTTACATTAGTCTCATACAGAATAGTTTGCTTGAATTAATTAATAAAACCTAAGCATATTTACATCCACAGTGACGTACAATTTAGCTCATTTTGTACACAACTGAGCAATTGATGGTTAAGGGTCTTACTCAGGGGCCCAGCAGTGGCGGTTTGGTGGAACTGGGATTGACACTCACAACCATCTAATCAGTAGTCCGACCACTAAGCCACCACATCCCCATATTTTTCTATGTATTTTCCATAAATTAGTGTCAAAATATCATTATTCAGTATGATTTGAGGTTTTATTTATATCTCATAAACATGTATAGTGAACTGTAGCATAAATAACCATTAACTGATTTTAGCTAGAGGTTTTGACTGTGTGAAAGCCCAGGTTTTGTGTCAGAGCCACAGCTGATTTTACAGCACACTGATGAGCGAGGAGAAAAATTTTTGGAAGAGTTTTTAGTTATTCGGATTCTTCCAGGTTTCACAGGTGACAGATTTACTGAAGCAGCTTTGTAGTTTACTGCCTTTTGAAATATCACTTTCTGCTGTTGCCAAAATAATCTGTCACGTTGCATCTGGACTTGTGTATTTTCAGAAGCTGAGATGAAATGTTGGAGCCGTTTTGTGTCAGTTCACATATTTAAAGGATTATTAGACTGTTTTTAAAAATGTCTTTTCGCATTATTAAAATCCCCCTAAATCCGGTTGGTTATATTTTACTGTATCTCCAGGCTTCCACTCCAACAAAACAGAGAACATCATGCTTTAATTTTTCTTTTCTGAACAGTGTACTATTGAGCTGAACTGAATATCACATCACCCAGGTTATGTATCAGCTGCTCCATGACTGAGCAAAGAAGCAAGATCTCATTCATACACACACTCTTTCTCTAATCCCAGCACTGTGACTCTCACATGATGCAGGAATGTTTAAGATCTCAGCCATGCTCTTTTACACTGCTGCTCTTTCACAAGCACTCTCTTCATCTATGCTTTTTTTTCCACGCTTCTTTCTTTGGTACTGACCGGCATGTTAGTGGGCACAGTGTCCCAAACCAGTAATATGAGATGAGCTCCTTTTGGCTTTCCAAGAGGATTCCTTTTTTCTGGAAGCCGAGGTCCAAAATACAGGATGATGTGACCAGACCACTCATATCAGAGGTAACATGGTATCAGTCATTTTTATTTTTATTTTTTTACCTCAGTTAAGTTTACTAGAACTTAAGACTCACATTCTGTTAGATGAGAATCAAGAGATGTTCATTTGCATGTTTAAAAAAATTATTAGCAATTTTATTGATTTTTTAAGCAGTACATTGGTAAACTGTGTTATAAAATACCTAATATATATCTTTATCTCAGCTGTGTGTGTGTGTGTGTAAAAGGGAGTATGACCACCATTGTGTAACCATTTATTGCAAATAAAAGTTGGTGATATAACCATAATCAGCTTTTTTGTTTCTTAAATTCAGAAAGAAGAAGTACTTTATTACAAATTTATATTTTGTATTGTTCAGAATGATCCTGAACAGGATCTCTATATTAATGTGACCCCCTCCTCCATAAAGATAGATGCACTTTATGCTTAAACAAACAACAAAATGATTATGAACAAGCAGTGCATGAAGACTAGTCCTAGAATCTATGAGCAACAGGATGAAGCAAAGATGAATCCAAACATTTCATTCCTTAACATTTTACATCTATTACATCTCCTAGGTGACCACTAGGAATGGCACTCAATACCTGGCCACAGATATCAGCACAGAGAGGCAAAAAAATTCAAGCTCATCAAATCATGATCAGCAAACCAAACTGCCATCCCACAGCTCCTCTGATCTGACTGTCTTTCTGCTGAAATATGTGCTCTTCACTAGCAACTTTGTCTTCTCTGTGCTGGGACTGGCCACCTTAGGAATTGGGTTCTGGGGTCTTATGAACAAGGAATCCTTCGCTCGGGAGAAGCTGGATGGCCTTGGCACTGATCCCATGCTGCTCTTAGTTTTTCTTGGCATGCTGCTTTCACTGCTTTGTCTAACAGGCTGTGTGGGAGCACTAAGGGAGAATTACTGCCTGCTGCGTACTTTCTCTGCAACACTGCTAATTCTTGTAGCTGCTCAGGTCCTGATAGCCATTGTGGCTTACAGCCTTCAGGACTGGATTACCGAGCTGCTGCGCTCAACCATGCTGATGGCTATGACACGCTACCAGGATGACCTGGACCTGAGGTTTATTACAGATGAGATCCAGGTTGGGCTGCAGTGCTGTGGGGTGGATAACTATCGAGACTGGGAAATCAACCAGTGAGTATACAGTCACTAGAAAAGACTTGCCTGTTCAGGATGTCCCTTGCTTGGGCAACCTTGTTCCCTGCCTTGATCCTGGGATGGGCTGCACGTTCCCAAATAATATTTTTATTTTTTTTGTTCCTTTGTTTCTGGGGGATGTGGTAGCTTTGTAGTAAAGGTGTTGGCCTACTGATCAGAAGACTGTCAGTTTAAACCCCAGGTCTGCCAAGCTGCCATGTCAGTTCAAATCCCAGGTCCACCAAGCTGCCACTGCTGGGCCCCTGAGCAAGGCTCTTAACTCTCAGTTGTATAGAATAAGATAAATTGCAAGTTGCTCTAGATAAGAGCATGAAAAAATGCCAGAAATGTAAATTTTAGGCAGGTACAAAAGAGGAAGCTTACAAACACTGCTACAATCAAATCATGTATCCCCCTGCCATTATGAGTGCCTCATTATATATAATGTCTTGCTCTACACTCACTGCTGTTTGACCGGAAAATGATTTCCCTTTCTATTACAGGTACTTTAACTGCTCATCTCCAGGCGTGCAGGCATGTGGCGTTCCTCCCTCCTGCTGTGTGGATCCACTGGAAAATGGCACAGTGTGGAACTCACAGTGTGGCCTAAGGGCACAGCAGCTGGATGAGTTCTCAGCCCAAAGTGTGATTTTCTTGGGGGGCTGCCTGGGCAGTATTTCACGCTGGATCAACTTGCACTCTGAGGTTATTGGCATAGTAACAGCTGCCCTGCTTGGAGTCCAGATCCTCACACTGGTCATTACTACACGCTTGCTGGATAGAATCCAACAGAACACAATAAAAGCATGTCAAAGAAATCACAATCTTCTTAAGGTACAAAATGACTAGTATCAATATGCTTGTGCATTAACTCCTATTTATGTTACATATGTTTTACAAGTGAATGATCACTTCTCCTCATCACTTTTCCTGTTCTGGGAATTTGATTTTTTTTATTTTTTTTTTTACTTGTGTTTCAATTAGAAAAGACAGATCTATCATTCCCAACACACAGACGTCATACACTCAGTGTTACAAAGAAATGTACACTTCCTTGAAAAGTACAAAATAAAGCTTTAATCAGTGCTCAAGTCATTCCAGTGCTGCTAATGATTGTGGGTCTAAACACAACACAATCATAGCACTCAACTGATTTTAGACAAAACACGAATGGCTGCTTAAAGACTTGAAAATAAACACTTTCTTTGCAAAATGACTTCTACGTAATCAAATTCAATCAGGACTGCAACATAAAAAAAAAACCTAACAATTTCCACTACTGAGAGATCTGCTCTTTTAAACAAGAGTGGCACATGAGAGTCACACGTTGATGGTAAAACACAAAGAAATGTTTGTTTAAAACATCGAACGTGACCAGAAACATATTTCCATCACAAATATTTTGCTGTAATCATAATCTCAATAATAGTCAAAGACCATGTGAATATAAGAAGAAATGGTTTGATGTACCAAACAGAAACTGTATCAAAAGAAACATAAACGTAATCTACTTATTATATTATAATAACTTATATATTTAATAATTACTCACATTTGAGGGTGAAGTAATACAGTATTTGCTAGACACTAGATTTTTTACTACCCTCTGACTTACGTTTTCCTCTTTGTTCCCCTACTCATTGTCTAAGCTACGAACAGGTGAACAGGTCATGTAGAAATCCTCTGCTTACTGCTAGATACTGCTAGAACTCTACGTAGTACAGGAGGGATGTTTTTCTCAGATGATGCCATACTGAGATAATTCATGCAGCTCCAGATGACTGAATGCTTCCCAGGGGCAGATCACAGTGATATCTGCAAAAGAGAACAGCATCTGTATTAAACCTTCAGCTCTGTTATTCTCTTTACATGAGTGCCATGATTTAAGAAGTTAAGAATGAGTCTTTTATGTAATCTGTACCAGTTCCCAAGCCTTCCATTCCGGGAATTTCTTCACCAAACCTGTAAAACACACACACACACACAGTACAACAGTTCCAGTGACTTTATTAAGCTTGAAAATAACAGTTCATAAATAATTGTGCACTAATACTTGCTTAATGATGAGTTACGGCTAATTACAAACTAATGAAGAGTTAACCTTAACTATGGCATGAGTCTTATGAATTAATGCATGAATAACAACCACCTTAAGCACATATTTGTGAGTACATATTGGTTAGTTAATGTATTAAGGACTAATACCAAAAAATATTATTACCAAATCTTATAGAATCTTATAGAAGCCTGTCAAATGAATAAATATTACTAAATTATTGAATTCACTCTTGTGGGTAAAAGAGCAGAGCTTCAGGCCAGAGCCACCGAGAGCATGTACTAGTACTATATTGAGATTTCTAGAGAAAAGGCTGAAGAATGATGCAAAACAGATGGAGATGAAATTATAGGTGTTTACTTTTAGTGCACCATCCAGTAATGTCTGTGTACACAGCTGCATATGCTAAAATGATACACGCTAATTCAGATGCTTTCTTAAAGAGCATATTTGATTTAATGTACCCCTATGTGTTAATTAATACATTAACTACCAAACGGGTACTAAGATGTACTTAATGTGGTGGTTATTCAAGCATGAATTCATAAGACTCACACTGTACTTACAGTTAGCTCATTATTAGTTCATAATGAAGTAAGTATTCGGCTATTAATGCATGATTTTTCATGCACTGTTACTGTAAAGTGTTACCAAGGTGCACTGAAGGATTTCCCTTTTATTTATTTTTAAAAATAAGACCAAAAATTCATTACAGTTACAAATCTAAAATGACACAAAATCCACATCTTAAAAAGTATTTGAAAATAAAATGTATTTACCCGATGACTCCTCTCTTGGGTGGTTTGCTTTTGAACTGCCTGTTGGATCTCTGTTTGAAACGCGGTGGACCCTTATGTGGAGATCCAGGCCCTGTGGCTCGAGTTGCCATCTTGCTGCCGGCTTTGTGTTCAGACTTGGGCATCTCCACATTCATGAATCCAGGCTCTGTTTGTCGACTCATGGATGAAAATGATGGATCCAGAGTGGACTGTCTGCATGCACTTCAGATGTGAATGGATTAGAGTAAGGAGATAAGGCTAAAGTCGGATTGTGAATGACTTATACACAGAACTTGGTGCGTAATGTTATCACTGTGGACTGTGGTACATATATTGGTCAACAATAGAAGTTAGGAGAAGTGATAAATGAATTGTTGCTTTGTTAGGAATTTAAATCAACTCCTTTAGGTCAATTTATGATTTCCAAAAATAAGTAGATTATTTATCAGTGTAACTAATAATTTTGAAATGTAGTGGGTAAAAAGCGTGGATTTTTCCTTAGCGGTCAGCAGATGTCAAAATGAAAACAAACAAAGAAACAAACAAAGAAATAACTACTTTATTATAACTACTTAAATATATTTGTTAATGCAACCTCTGTTTTCTCTATTGAGCTAATTTCAGTGCTTGGTAAACTTTCATTCAATTCAAATATTTACTTGCTCGTTGTCTTGCCAAGATATGGCTAAGATATTTCAAAAATCTGATTTATTTATGAAAAGCACATGTTACTGGCTGTAATCTCCCATTCTGCATGGAAACTCAACTTCTTAAATACTGTTTCCTTCTTGGCATATTTAAGCTATTCTTGAGAAGTAATTATAAAACCATTGGACAGTCCGTTATGTTGGACCACACGGGCAGTCTCCACTTTCCTTATTATCTCTATTAGACTTCCTTATTATCTCTACTGACTCATAGACTCAATGTAATAAAACCAAATTCCAAAGCTACAATCAGAAGCAGGATTACTATAACCTCCTCCTCCTCTTCTAGTGACCCTGTAAGCCAGGGCCTGTAAACCTGTAAGGCTCAAGTCTCCTGGCTAGTGGGTATTTAATTAATCGCATTAGAGAAAGGACAATGCACAAAATGCTGAACGGAGTGCAAGCGCTTTAGCTTAACGGGCAATATAGGCACCTGTTTTCAGTCCTTGTCTTAATCCATAGTCTTAGTCAACTTCTGTTTTTGTAATGACAGTGACAGTGTGTACTCAAGCTGCCATGGACCTCACAATTTTGTGCAGAACCTTATGATCCATTTTAGCTCAAGTCCGTCTGAGGATCGTCTGAACACTGCTTCAATAGAATAGACTGTGCATGAGGAAATTCTGACCTTACGTACAAAGCAATTAACATGATCAATATCACAAACTTGCTTATATTCATATAGGGACCTAAACATGTAGCAAAAGTCTTCAATATTAAATACACAAAATATTTTTAAAACCTTCTCTTTATTTCCAATTTTAAATTGAAAAAAAAAATCCCACATTTTCAAAATGGTCTCAACTTTTGGACATCGCTGAAGCTCAAACTTTAACTAAGCCTGACACTCTTACATTAGATTAACCCACTTCTGCAAATTTCTACTGCCAACACAAAAAACTCACATTTTTGTGTAATGTTGTCTTGCTGAAATGTCCCAGGCTCAGTTTCTTGTCCAGTGAGAAACTGTCTATTATAATGGTCCTGGTACTACGTTCCATTCATGTTTCCTTTGATGGAGTATAATGGCCCATTTTTAGAGAAGCAGCCCCATGTTGATCATATGTGTTTTCTTTTGCCACGGCCAAACTCTTGTTCAACCATGTGTTCCAATATTTTGAGCTCCTAGGGGAAATAGTGAATGATCGTGGCTCCCAGTTCACTTCACCAGTGCAGTCTAGCTTCATGGAGAAACTGGTGATGAATGTCACCTTAACATCAGGCTACCACTCAGAATCCTACAGCTAATTAGAGTGTACTTTCAACCTGGTGACTACGACCCAGAAAAGCAGTGCTGGGGCATCAGTCCATGGCATCCTCAACCATAAACTCAACCAGGAATTTCATGCCAACAACCCATTATCTTCTGCTCCCAGGTTTCACAAATCCATAAATTTACTATATTATACAAACTACACATTTCTTCCGCCAATCAATTAGGGCATCTACTGTGTTCACATCCGAAATAACGGGCACTACAATTGTGTGATGAGCAGATCATCTGACTGGACGATGGAGCAAAGCAAGAAGTGGTCTTGTCTGATAAATCTTGTTAGTTTCATATGGCTGGCCAGGTGTGTGTGTATGTGTGTTGCTTACCTGGGAAAGAGATGGCACAAGGATGCACTATGGATAAATAGACAAGTCAATGGAACCAGTGTAAAGCTCTGGGAAATGTTCTGCTGGGAATCTTCGGGTCCTGGCATTTAATGTAGATTTTACATTGACACGTAACACTGCAACACTGCAAAAATTGTTTAGGAATGGTTCGAGGGAAAGGACAGTGTTTGTGATGTTGACTTGACCTCTAAATTCCTCAAATCTCAATCCATAATCAGAGTTCCTTTGAAATCCATGCCTTAATAAGTTAGAGATTTATTGGTGGCACAAGGGAGTGGCATCAAAGTTTCCAGCCCAACTACAACAGAAAATTGCAAACAACAACAACAACAACAACAACAACAACAACAACAACAACAACAACAACAATAATAATAATAATAATAATAATAATAACTAAACTAACTAGATTAATAATAATTAATCTAACCCAAAATATTGGGGTATAGGTAGATAGGTATAAGTTTTTTGGCAGAAAAACTAACAACAGTGCATATTTCTGACTTGCATGTATATCTACTATATATTCAGGGTGATGGTGGCTCAAGTGGTTAAGGCTTTGGATCGGGGGTTCAAGCCCCATCACAGCCAAGATACCACTGTTGGGCCCTTGAACAAGGACCTCAACCCTCTCTGCACCAGGGGTGCTGTATCATGGCTGACCCTGCACTCTAACCCCTACCCCCAAGGATGGGATATGTGAAGAAAGAATTTCACTGTGCTGTAATCTATATCTGACAAATAAAGGCTATTTCTATACTATACAAACTATATATATATAAACCCCATCGTTGCAGTGAATGTCATGTTCTACTCAAGGAGTGAGCTCTTTGGATGGAGTTCTGTCATGCGAATGCCAGAATCATTGACAAACTCCATTTTCCAGCATGCAGCCTTAAAACAAGGGCTCCATGGACTACACTTTGCACCTCACAAAGACACTGGTATATTATATATATATACCAGTGTATATATATACCACTGGTATATATATATATATATATATACCACTGCATTGTTCTTAAATATAAAATAATTTATATATATATATATATATATATATATATATATATATATATATATATATATATATATATATACTGTATATATATACATTATTCTATTTATAATAACTACTGTACATATATCTTCCACTCACTCTGTATATATCACCCCCATAGCTGTATCGCTATTCGTAATTTATTATAAATATACCACTATGCACTTTGGGTTAGATGCTAACTGCATTTCATTGGCTTTGTACATGTACTTTGCACAATGACAAAAAAGATTAATCTAATCTAATATATATTTTTTCCAGGTTTTATTATCCATTCTCATTACTTCAGAGGTCCCTTTCTGCAAAATATATTAACGTAAAAATACATGGAAGTTGTTACAGCTACGCTGTCATCTAGAAATACTTTTGTGATTGGGACTCGACTGTCTCTTTATATCACCACACAGGGTTTGAGTCTGGACTTTATGTTTTCATTCCTGCCTTATATGTTTTATTCCATATTTTAACCATGTCTTATATTTTCCATTAGGTGGAGCCATTGCTTGACTGCAGGAGCTACATTTCAGTTCTTACTCCACCAGAGTGCACACATTTTAAGTGCAGACTCAAAATCAGTGACACATTTGCATAGTAGGTAAAATAACAGCCCTGGGAACTGGCTATATTAATTCATTCATTTGTTTTATTCATATTCCTGGTCCAGATTTATAGTGGATTTGGAGTCTGGCCTAGAAAAGTGAGAACATACTCTGGATCGTACATTCACAGGGCATTGTACATACTTTTGCAATTAAAGGTATGTAAAGTGTCTAAGATTTTTTTTTCAGTAGTGTCCAGAGCTGCATTTTTATACACTAACTAGACAGTTTCTAAAAAGCCAGGAAAAAATCAGGGATAGAAAATGTAGACTGACGATGGATTTTATTTATTAATTTATTTTTATTTTATTTTTTTTTTATATATTTATTTTTATTTTATTATTTTTTTGCTGTAAAATGCAATAAGAACTAGCTAAATGAAATGAAACAAAATTTAATTTAATTTAATTTAATTTAATTTAATTTAATTTAATTTAATTTAATTTAATTTAATTTAATTTAATTTAATTTAATTTAATTTAATTTAATTTAATTTAATTTAAGTGTGGTTATACTGAAATTTGGCACAGCTGAGATTAACAGTTGGCACGAGGCTGCAACCAAGAGCCATAGCTAATCACAGCCATACCATTATTGAGTATAACTACACTCATGCTCATGAGACTGTGACTAACAGCTATTGCTGTTATACTGCAGTTCTAAAAACAAGATATTAATAATGAGTAACTATGCCACAAAAATACCACAAAAATATCTGCACCGTTAAACAAGAAACCAAATGAAGGGGTAAAAGTAGTTTTCAGTACATGCTTAGAACCTGAAAGTAAAATAAAAAAACAAGAGCGGCCCTTTGTCATGTTGTTTTGATTTGAACACCAGGTCCTAAAATGTCATTGGTGAAGGAAGTAATGTGAACTTAGCAGGTTGTTTGAAGAATGGACTTTGTGGGCTAGACTTCTTCATTAACCCCACCTTCTTCTTTATGCTTTCTGTGAAACGAAACTCATGCCCCGGGCTCTAACTGAACACTGGTGGACCTATATAAAAGAGATCTTGTGGCATAGGTTTCATTATTTCTTCTTATTTCTCCGAAGGTAAGCTAAAGTTCACTTTTGCAGGAATATGTCTTAGAATATGAAATTTTCTTAGTGCTATTAGACGTTTTTTAGGATCTTAAGATGCTTAAGATTTTAATATTTGTTTTCACAGCTTCTGCTAAAATGGTGTCATCTAGAAGTAGTTTTGTCATCTGGACTCTGCTGTCTCTTTATGTCTCTGCACAAGGCTGGAGTCTATTTGGTCAGTATGTTTCTAACAGTATAACAAATAATTTTATTGTGTTATTGTTATTTTTTTTATTTTTTTTAATTTAGGATAATTTTCTAAAGGAATTGTAAAATGTATCTGCAATTGCATTTCCTATTTGTGGATGCATAAATTCTGAAATAATTCAAAAGGCAACAAAAATGCACATCACCCTGCAAATCATCTGCCAAAGTCATTTGCATTGCATTTCTTATGAGTTATGACCCTGGCATACCCAAATAGCAATAGCAGATGCCTAGTTTGCTATTTCACTCCCTAAACATTGCATATGGAGCGTGGCAAAGTTCCAATAGAGTCGCTAATCCCTTTTGCATTTGCAATTTCTTGCACAGAAATCTTCCAGTCAGTGGTGGGGCTTGGAGTATACTATGGGGTGTGTTTGTAAGAGATATCCAGAAAGTCAAAAATGTGCTGAACAGACAATTGCTGAACAAATACCTTTTTAATAGCTTTCTTGTTTTCTGAATGAAGAATAGTCTTGAGATATATCATTTTAATCTCTTGTTCACAAATTGCGCTCGGCTTCACCATATTCAAAAACAGTGGCTTGGTTTAATACGTAAATTTGCATTGATGCCTATGATATTTGACAAAATAAATGAAACTCAACAAAAATTTCACATAAACTTTACATAAAGAAAAATTCAAATGAATGTCCTTTCTTTCTCAATTTAACAAGAAACTATTTACCCAATTATTTAAATTATTTACCCAATTATTTACCCTTCACCCATCTATTCCAGTGAACTATACAATTTGGAGTGGAAACAATATAAATTTAAAACAAAGAACAAATAGTTTTATTAACATAAATCACTGGAGCCAAAGTTGTCCCACTCTGGTGTCAAGTAAATCAAAAAGGGTATACAAATGCATACATTTGTTAAATTTGATTTGCTTATTCAGTTGAATTATGTTACAATTTATGTATCCACAAAATTCACAATTTGCAATTCCTTTTGAAAATTGTCCAGAAAATATATATAATTTTAATTTTAAAATGTTTTAATTTGAACTACTATGCCAATGTCAATTTGCAGATGTTGAGAAAAAGGGACCGCCCATGGAAGGTGAATTGCGGTTGGTGGGAGGTGACCAGCCCAGTAATGGTCGTGTAGAGGTGTACCACAATGGCAAATGGGGGACAGTCTGTGATGACAGCTGGGACATGACTGAAGCCCAGGTAGTGTGCCAGCAGCTTGGTTTTCCTGGAGCTGTCTCAGCCAAAGCAGGAGGATCATACGGAGAAGGCAAGTTCTGAATTCAGAAGATACTATTGTAGAGATGATCATTAAATTACATTCATTGCTGTTTTCATCAAAACAGTTATTATGGATGAATGAATAAATTCTGAATTTTTAATTGTGGTTTAGGTTCTGGTCCTATTTGGCTTGATGATTTGAGCTGCAAGGGATCAGAGAGCTTTTTGTCCAGCTGTCATTTTAAAGGCTGGGGTGTTACTGACTGTTCTCACAAAGAGGATGCAGGAGTGGTCTGTGAAAGTGGTAAGCCATCTCATAGTTATATGTAAAGCCTGAAATGTTGCCTTTAAATGAAATGAATCTGTTTTGTTACCTTTTGTGAATCAATGTTAGATCTCGATTCTTCAACTGCTCTGAGTTGTTTCAACTGTTTACAGGAAAAGAGATGGACAGCAACTATAAGTTCCAACTGGACCACAGCCTGGGCCTGTCTGGAGAGCTTGGGAGACTTTTTGATAGTGGTGACAACTGTGATTTCAGTGTTGTGGTCCGTGACCCCAGTGAAGACCAAGCTGAAATTAAAACAGTTTGTGTCCATAGGCTGATTTTATCTCTCTACCCTCAGTTTAATATCTCTGATAGCAACAAAGACCACACAGTTGAAATTAGCCAAAACTGCCATCCCCATATCTCCAGCTTCTTGAGGTAAGTTCTACTAACTGAATTAATCCATTCAGCAAGGTTCTTGTCTTTTGGATCTCAAGACATGCAATTCCTTTCAGGTATCTGTACACACGCAAGATTGACATCACCCTCTCTTCAGCCCAGTGCCTACACCAGCTTTCTCATATTTATCAGTTGCAACAGCTTTTGGAGGAGATAGGCAGAATCTTTACTTTGCTCCTTCCTCAGGACAGCACCTTCCGTACCCAAGTGTCCCTGTATGAGTATGGTGTTCGTACCAAGGACATGCTGCTTCAGGAAAATGTTCTTCAGTACCTCTCCTGGAACTTTGAATCCCTTGTTGACTCTCCGGCATGGAAAACTGCCTCCATACACATGATGAAGGCACTTCTGTCTCGATCAGATTTAGTAGTGAAAGATGAGTTTTATGTGCTTCAGGTCTTGGAAGAATCAATCAAGAAGAAAGGAGAGACAGTTAGCTTAGATGACAAGACCAGCTTACTAAGCTCCATTCGCTTCCCCATGATTCCTGTTGAAAATCTTTATGATATTCAGTACAGCTCAGGCATGTACCAAAGCAATGAAGCATTTTATAGTAGTGCTTTGTTGAAAGGCTTCCAATTCAATACTTTACCTTTCTCAAAGATTAAAGAACGTTTTAATAATTTTAATGACTGTCTACCCAGGATCTACACTGCTGATCCATGGAGCGTTGCCATCAATTACACTGCAGACAGTGGCTCTAACAATTACCATTACTCTCATTATCCCTATAGTTCTAGTTCATTTACAACTTCTGCCCATAACAGTGTGTCTTACAGGCACGAAAAAATCCAATGGTTTGCACAGGTTCTTCGAAATAGTTGGGAATGCTCTAACCAAGGTTTTATTTGTGACTCTTTGCCTGTAGCCAGACTCTATAGCCAATCTGTCATGAGTAATTATGAGAGCACAATTCGCTTCGACAACAAGCTGATTCTCTCATGCAGATCTGAAAAAATTGTGTTCAATGTCCAAGATTTTAAAAATGGCAAAGCTGTGGTTCCAACCAACAGCAGTATGGGTCTGCCCCATCCCTGCCCTGATGACTATAGCTTTACTTTTGTTGTGCATCCAGAGTACATCTGATTACATTCTCCTGTACACTAATAGATCTCTGCTTGCATCTTTGTTCTAATTTTTATATCAAATTATTGTCATGCCAATGTTAGTGACTTCTTTCTGTCAGTTTTTCAATAAACATTTCTCAGCTGTGAATGTGAAACAATCAACATGATCAAATTAAAGATTGCTGAACTTGCAAACACTGTGAGTCTGTTGAATAAGGTTTTCAGTCACTGTGTTATTGCAGGCCAGAATTTGGCTCATTTGTTTAAAATAAATAAATAAATAAAGTAATTATTATATGATATTAATTATTATATATTAAAATAAAATAAAATATAAAATATGATGTACAACAAATGATACACACAATATATAAGCATATAAAGTGCAAAATAACAAAATATGCAATGAACAGGACAAAAACTACACAAATGGAAAAAATAAACATTTCAGCTGTTTTGGCTAGGCAGGAGGTATTGAGAATTCTGGAGAGGTCCTTTGTGGTGTGCACACCAAAAAACACTCTCCACAGTTGCTCTGTTAATATAAATGAGAAAGTGATCCACTCAGTGTCTCCTCAGTTATCATTTTGGTTTCACTGACAATTAAATATTGTTGTCTCTGCATCATTCTGTGAGCTGGTTTCACTTCCTCCTGTATGCTGACTCGTCATTGTTGCTAATGAGACACACATTGGGAGCTTTATCAGCAAACATGACAATTTGATTGGAGCTGTATTTTGCAGCCCAGTCATAATTCAACAGTGAGTGTAAACAGGTGGACTGAGCACAAGACCCTGGAGATTTCTAGTGTTCAGTAAAGTGGCACTGGTGTCTCACAGTCAGAAAGTCCTGGACGCTGTTGCAGAATGAGATCAGGCTGTGGGATGATTGTATTGAATGCTGAACTGAAGCCTACAGATAGCATCCTCTGTCCAGGTGGGTCAGAGAATTTGGATCACATCTTCTGTTAAGTGGTTAGGACAGTAGGCATACTGGAAAGGGTTCATTGTGGTGGAAAGGCTGCTCTTGATAGAATTTTTCTTTTGGGTTAAATTGGGAGAAGAAGTCCAAGACACGCTGCTATTGTTACCTCTGAGCTGAAACCAGGGAAGAGAGTACCAAAAAAACCACACAGAGTTGGGGTCCGAGTAGCAATGCTCTTCGAAGTTTATTGAGGCAGACATAGGAATATTTCTACAAAGCATGTGGCCCATCCTGAAGAGACGCCATTGTACAGTTGAATATATATTTGCTTACTTATTCACAATATATCAACTCTCTTTGTGGTAATCCTCTCGTTGTCTGTCTTTCCTTATCCCATTATAAAGGTATCAGTTCACTGAATCCCTAGCTAATCACTCTGTGCAACCTAACCCTAGGCTTGGTCATAATAACAGTCTCTGTACAGCTGTTCACCACAGCTTTGGTGAACCAAAATTCAGGAATGTATGAAAGGAAAGTTTGTAGTCAAGTTAGTCTAAAGTGTCAAAAATCATCCAGTTTTAGTCTAGTAAGTTTTCAGCAGGCACTGAATGTACCATAACACTTTGATTCTGAGGGCCCTATTCAAAGTTACTTTATGCATGTATTGAAGTTGAGTTTCTGCATTCCATTTTTTTGTAAATCACCTGTATGCAGTTCACAGCTTCAATCTTACTTGATTTTATCTTGCGTAAAAGTGTCTGAGACTGTTTCAGTAGTGTCTAGACCAGTACTTCTAAACACATTTTTTATGTAATATTGTAATGTATACATAAAAAAATATACACCTATTTATGATATACACCTTATACACCATTGTGTAGTTGAAAATTACGTACACTGCCAAGCAGGAAACTGATTTTTCAGTATATGCTTAGAACCTGAAAGTAAAATGAATAACAGGAGATGTTCATGTCTCAACATGTTTTATTTTGAACAACTCCAGCTTCCAGAATGTTGCTGGTAAAGAAAGTAGCACTTTGTCTGGACATGCTAGATACCCAGACGTATCATTCCCACTTTCTTCTATGAAACAAAACTTAGTGCAGCTCGGTGCTCTGACTGAACACTGCTGAACAGAGGGATAGCAATATAAAAGAAATCTCTTATAAGAAATAGTTTTCATTCCTCCTTAATACTCTAAAGTTAAGCTACTGTCTGAAATCCTGCCTGCCCGCTGAGCGAGGCAAGCCAAGCAGAGCTTTGTCACTTACTTCAGCTTTTGTTCCATGTTTTCTTTTCTTGTCTCTGCCCTGTCCTGTCACTGCTTGTTTCCCTCGTGTGCCATAATTCATCTCAACTGTTTTCAGTTTACATCCCAGGTTATGTATGTATTTAATCCCTCATATGTGTTTTATTCTGTGCAAAGTATATGCTCAGATTTGTTTCTAAGCCTTTTTGTTCTGTGAAAGGTTTTTTTTTTCTTTAACTTTGCCACATTTTTGATCTCTCATGCAGATCTGAAAAAATTGTGTTCAATGTCCAAGATTTTAAAAATGACATAGCTACGGTTCCAACCAACAGCAGTATGGGTCTGCCCCATCCCTGCCCTGATGACTATAGCTTTACTTTTGTTGTGCATCCAGAGTACATCTGATTACATTCTCCTGTACACTAGTAGATCTCTGCTTACATTTTTGTCATTTGGTCATGCCAGTGTTAGTGATTTCTTTCAGTTTTTCATTAAACATTTTTCAGCTGTGAATGTGAAAAAATCATCATGAGCAAATTAAAGGTTATACATAAGAGTAGTATTTACATAGACCTGATAAAGAGGGCGGGGGGTTACCAAGGCCAACAATGGTGGTCACGATGAACCTTAAACCTTAGACTCATATCATGAATAAGAACAATTAGTTGCAAGGTCTAACAGGTGGAAAAGTGACTGAGAATATTGGGAAAATAAATTCACACAATAAGCAATACAATTTTTAAATCATATTTGAGCTATTAATACCACTTTTTACATTAGCATGGACAAATACAATGTATTTACATGGACAAATATTATCCCTCTTTTGAGTCATAGTCAGCAGTCTAATAATGTAAGCTAGAGGAAAGGGAGGACTTTAGTAATACTTTGTTTAAGGATCACAAATAAGTTCTCGCTATTTGTTATATAAGTTTATTCAGTTTAATCATGTTTCATCATAAATATGTGCACATGGTGAAAACTTACTTTACACCTTATGTGGTTTTACACACATGGGGCTGCTGAAGCTCAGATTATAATACGATTGGTGGAGTGTGAATATTGTTTTTGAGTCTTGAAATGGTTTAGAGATCCAAAGTAACAAAACATGGGGACAACGAGCTCCACACACATGGCAGAGGGACATTGGAGGTATTAGACATGCGTGCTGACTACTATGTCACTATGCATTTATATAGCATTTATCTGATATTTTCATAGATAGGACAAAAGCAGTTGGATTTTCCTAATCATCAGATGTTCGGTTTTGGTTTGCCTGTATCTGCTGTTTCAGATTTCTTTTCTTGACTGACAGAAGTGAAATCTGGCTGTAAATTGTGGCTATTTGAGTCACTGCAGCCTTCCTGTCAGCTCAAATCCTTGGAGATCCACAGTTTCTGAAATACTGAAATCAGCCCATCTGGCACTAAGAAGCACTGTACAGTGAAAGTCACTGAGGTCACATTTTCTCTTCTTCTCAATTTTGAAGTGACAATTACTTTACAGTCTTGACTGTGTTTGAACAATTTTGAATTAGATGAATTAAAGTGGAGACTGCGAGCCTTTACATGTCTATGTATGCCTTTACATAGACATGACATTAATATGGAGTTGGCCCGCCCTTTGTAACTATAACAGCTTCAACTTTTCTGGAAACGTTTTCCACAAGGTTTAGGAGTGTGTTTATGGGAATTTTTGACCATTCCTCTAGAAGTGTATTTGTGAGGTCAGGCAGTGATGTTGGACAAGAAGGCCTGGCTCACAGTCTCTGCTCTAATTCATCCCAAAGGTGTTCTATCGGGTTGAGTTCAGTTCCACCACACAAAACTCACTCACCTTGCTTTGTGCACTGGTGTGCAGTCATGTTGGAACAGGAAGGGGTCATCAACAAACTGTTCCCACAAAGTTGGAAGCATGAAATTGTCCAAAATGTCTTGATATGCTGAAGTATTAAGAGTTCCTTTCACTGGAACTAAGGGGCCAAGCCCAACCCCTGAAAAACAACACCTGAATTCAATGTTTTGGCAATATAGTGTAAGTTTCTTTTCTTTTGTGATTACTGATAATGTAAGGGAATAAAAGTTGTACTAAGCATTCTCCCAGCATGGCTGTTTCAGCTTATCCAGTTCTTGAAAGGACATCATCAGCCACTGAACAAGTGTGTGCAGACCTATGAATATCTCAGAACCACTAAAAAGATTACCTAATATCAACAAAGATGAAGGTCTGAAACTGTATTTCATAAACTTCCATTACCCTTGGACTACTTGTCAAAAATAAATTAATAAAAAATAAATAAATGCCCAACAGAAGCCTGTGACAGCTGAATCCTTTTCAGAACCAGTTACTCGTAAATAAAATTATTTCTCTACTTCGATAGGACTGTTTAAAACATAAATGAGAAATTTTGCATTATATTTTTAGAAAAACAAAAGTCCATAATTTACAAGGTCTGTAATACCAGAGTATTGCACAAACATTTTACTTTAAGTGTAAATTAAATGCTATGAATTACTTCCCTTTAGAGACACTTACTGCATATTTTACGTTAACACTGTTAATACTTTTCCATAAAATAAAATTCTGGCTCTTCATATAAGCTTTGTTTTTGGATTAAGATGCAGTCTATTCAGATATGGGGAAAAATAACATATTAAACTAAAAATACAATTCATTAGCCTCAAGTTTAATATTAGCCTCAAAATGTTATTTATTTATTTATTTATTTATTTATTCATTCATTCATTTTTGCATATTTACAGCACAAATCATGCATTACATTGTGACATAGTGTGGTTACATCAAATTCTCAGACAGTGGCTCTGGACGAACATCACACAAGAATAATGTGACTAGGTCAGCTTCATGGACAGAAATATCCATGCAGATGAGAGACGTCTCTGGTTTGCTTCATCTCCACCCCATGTGTATAACTTGCGTAACTTAAGAATATCATGTCTTAAGAATTTAAGAAAAGGAAGTCCATAGTCTAAGATCATACATCTGAGGTTTTTGTTGTACGCAATTTCAGTATTAGATCTTGACCTTGCATGTAACTCAACTCTAAATATGGACCTTTTCGTAACTGTAATCATAAATAATCGAGTAATTCTACAATAGTCTTGTAAAATTATCCAGTATTATACAGTTACAGACTGGTTTAAAGACTGACCTTGTGACTACACTGATATGCTCATATGATAAATACACAGATATTGTCATTCATTTGTAAAACTGGATACATCCTCAAGTAGTTACATTATGTCAGAATTTAGTTTATTTGCAACTGCAATGTATTAGACACAGGACTATAAAAACATTGTACTAGCCAAAAACTATTTTTTAATATAGTTTTTTTTTTTTTTTCTAGGTCATGATGTTTTGGTAGCAATATTTTTGTTCCTGTTTTCACAAATTGCTGACTTTTAGAATCACTTCCTCTGTCTTTCCTTAGTGTGTTGCGGCATTCAGTATATCAGTGCAAAGCAAATTAAAGGTTAAATGGATGTCATTAATTCAACAAAAAGCACATATCTCCTGTCTTTACATACAGTATCATATATATATATATATATTTGTATTCCATTTATATCTACTTTTCAGTCTCTGGCAAAAGAATTTTCTTTGGGATAAAAAAAGTAATAAAAAGTTATACAATTCCTATATGGAGTTTATAGTTTATAGTACTGTTATAGACTAAGCTCATCAAATATTCAGTCTATACACTGTAATTTATTTCAAGATGGTTAAACCTAGATTTAGCCAATTTTACTTGCTGCCTCATGAAGATAAGTTTTGTTTCATCTCACAAATAGTCATCTCACAAGACAAGGGATTATTTAAGTTTCATTTTTGAAACCTATAAACTTGAGTTTGGAATAAAAAACCTTTGAAAAGAAGAAATAGATCAGAAGAGAAAGAGAAGAATAGAGTAAAACAGAAGAAATAAGAACAGTGTAACAATCTTATTCTACAGTGTATGGATTGTTCATTCAGTATTTATACAATCAGAACATTTTTTTTACATACTACAAAAACAGTATACCTTCTACCTTTGATTCATTCAAATTCACCTTTTATTATTTATTTGTTTGTTTGTTTGTTTGTCTGTCTGTCTGTCTGTCTGTCTATCTATCTATCTATCTATCTATCTATCTAACTATCTATCTATCTATTTGTCAATGTGAGCACCCACTAAGATCCCTTCTTCAAAAATGGACCTTTCTAGACTAAAAAAATAATTCTGATAAAGTAATCATACTAATCTACAATTAGATATAAAGCTAAGTGAGAAAAATATATTACATCCATATTTTGTTTCGGGTTTTGGGTTGTCGATTTTATGCATACATTTGTATATGCCCCAACTTGTATTACTCACCTGAATACGGTTCAAAATAAAGGCACATAAATGACTTTTAGTATTTAGTATTTGGTACAAATCAGACATTAGGCTGCATCAGTTAGTTATTATCAGTGCAATAATTAATGTCAATTTATATTCTAGGTATTTTCATTACATTTTTCAGACTGAATGTACCTAAGAGCAGAATGTTTTCTAAGAACGCAGAAATGTAAATCTGTGCAATTGTTCTCCAAGGCATCAATGAGTAATAGAAATTTTTGAATGCTGCATCCTGATTACTAACATTTGTGCTCACTATGGGCACGGTTAAGGACATAATGAAAGACCCTGAAAGACTGTTGCGATATGATTGAGAAACGACGCTGAGGTTGTGTGTCGGCATTCCCTAGAGACGTTTCACACATCTGGAGAGGAATGAACGGAGAAGTTGAGTTCATGCATGCGTCAAAATGATAGGGTTCCCTCTTTGATATTGCATTAATTGTTATAATACAAGATTGCAGCTCTGTGTGTTATTGTTATTGCTTGTCGCTAGGACGCTGAAGTAGGATATGTGAGATTGGTTGGCCCTCTACTGGAGCAATGCTGAGTTGCTTCCTTCTGTGTTCTGTCTGCTAAGAGCAAACTGAGACCCAAAACTCGCAGCTGCGTTACTGTATATAGTACATTTATTTTAAATAAATATTTATATATCTGTTTCTTATTCATAGTAGCTGTGAAGTCAGTGTTGGGTTCATCATTGATATTTATGATGCCAAAGGTATTTAGATCCAGCAGATGGGCCTTAAGTTGAACAATTTTAGATTCAATACTCATTATTCTGTAGATGATGAAATAGCACTTGAGCCAGCAGACCTTTTAAGCACAAATTACATTTTATTTATTTTTTATCATGTGCATACAGTGTATGTATCCACAAGATACTAAATGGGCATCAGAAATCCTAATGAAATCATATATGAAATGTCATCTGTTTTATAATGTTTTTCATTTACTGTCTTATTTTTTTTAATGCTGATGCGTTGAAGAAAATGTTTTAATGGATGAATCTAGCAAGTGCCTGTGGGTTTCAGCACACTTTGGGAGAGTTCAGAGTTGTGTTAAGTGTAGGACAGAGTTCATACTGATTTGTACACATCAGTCTTCAGACCTCACATGTAACTTCCATCCGTTTTTTTTTTTCTTGTACAATATATGTTTAGGTACGTAAGCGTTACTTCCTGTTGAGCTCAAAAGTTTACACACATGCAGATATGCAAAGTCATTCTTTCACAACTTCATACATTTAATGTTGCCATATCTTCCCTATTTTCAGGATAACAACTAGGAGAATTTTATTTACTATATCATATTTTTACGTACACGTTGTTACGTACATTTTGTGCCATTGCCTTTAATTGCTTGAGCTTGAATCCGATGCTTGAGATTTCACAAGCTTCTAACAATGCTTTGCACATTCATCCTGACAAAACTGATGGTATGTGGACTGTCTTTCTTGTACCTGGTTTTTTAATTTAGTTTACTGAATCTTTAACTTTTCTTTAAGATTTAGGTCAGGGCTTTACGATGGCTACTCCAGTACTTTCACTTTATTGGCTTTAAGCCATTTTGCCAATAACGTTGTAGGTATACATAGGGTCGTTGCCCTGCTGGAAGACCTATTTTCTACAGAGTTTTCATATTCTGGCTAATTGTCTTGTTTGTTTCAAAATAATTCATCTTCCTCACGATGTCATCCATTTTCTGAAGTGCACCAACAGCGTTATACTGCCATCCCCACAGTGGTGATGGAGTCCTTTATATTTTAAAGCTTCACCCTTTTTTTCTGCATAAATAGAGTTGATGATTTTCATTTCACCTGAGAACAGAGAACCAGTGAACACTCCTGCAAACAGCCAGTGATCACCTGTTTTTGTTTTCAGACCCTGTTTCTGTTTTTGTCTCACATCCCTGGGGGTTCATTTGTGTCTCTTTCCTGGAATGAAAATAGAATAGAAATAGCCTTTATTTGTCACATATACATTTGTCACATTCACCACAAGAGAGAGAGCTGGGGGTGAAAACACAAAGGCTTTACTAGACAAGACGAAAAACATAGGATATGCCAATGCAATAGGGAAAAAAAGGCAAAAGGGGGCAGGTAATGCAGGACAAACGGTATAGCTAAGGCAAGTCACTCATTTCACTTAACAGTTCTAATACTCGCCGCTGCCACTGGCGAGTGAGGGCATTAAATAGGTGCCGGCGAGATTGGTTGCAGGTAGTATAATCAGAAGAGCGGCGGAAGCCGGCATGTCCGTGACAACATTACAGCTCAGTGAAATTCTTTCTTCACATAGCCCATCTTTGGAGGTTGGGGTCAGAGTGCAGGGTCAGCCATGATACAGCACCCCTGGATCAGAGAGGGTTACAGGCCGTGCTCAAGGGCCCAACAGTAGCAGTTTGGTGGTGCTGGGGCTTGAACCCCTGATCAGTTCTGTGTACAGATACTTATGGCACCTTTAGGTGTTTACTGGGCTTGTGGAGTCCTGTAAGATTTTTTTTGACTGTTTTTTTGTATTTGTATTTATAGTCTCTAAATGTAGGTCTAAATATTGCCACAGTCACACTCTCAGTTAACTTACAATTATGTCATTTGGACAATCGCATGCTTGTAAAGGGCATTATAACAATTTCTGGAATATTCAAGAGTGTTTCTAGAGACAGTGAACTTGGTGTATATGAATTGTTGACCCACTTATAGTGTGGAATTTTGATATAGAGAATTAATCTGGTTCTAATGAATTGTTTTAAAATGACTTCTGATATGAACACAATAGATGCCCTAACTGACTTGTAAACTAATGTAGACTTGTGAAAGATAGCTAAGATTGCATATATTTAGCCTAGATGTATGAAAAACATTTGACCTTTGAACTTGAAAGCTACATCAATATGTAGTTTAATTGTGTGCACACTGTCACTGTTCACTTCTCGGATTCAGATGATGTCTGACCACCGGGGAGGAAACCTTTTATGGGATTTGAAGGGATGATTCTATTAATTCATTAGTAATATCATATTTATGTATTTAATATTAACCTCAGATGACATTCCATACATGTTTGAGTGCATTTGCAGCCTGAAGCATGAGATAATGTGGTTCAAACTGTCTGACAGCAGTGCTTAATTCTGTTCTTCCCTCCTCATAATAATAACAGTAATAGAAAATCAAATTAAGTCTAATGCCAGAATCACATCATACCTCTGTTTTAGGCAGTTTACTTTAGTAGCACTGCACTTGTGTCGGAGGTATAAATACTGATGTGTATGTGTGCGTAACTACCCCATGAATACACCTTACCATTTAACAGTCTACAATATTTACAATATTCTTTATCCAAATCTTTTGAATAAGGCTCCCTTAGCGGTATACTAAACTAGTAAACTTGTAAACTAGTAAATAGTAAGTAAATAATACCCATATTAATTCAAGTTTGTTTAAATGTTAACACAATACATTTGGATGTAAATGTGATTTTAATTTACAAACATAAGTTCATGTAAATATGAATGAATGGAAGGTTAATCAACTGTACTTTGTGTACTCTGTGCTTATTATTTTTGTACAATTATAAATCTTAACATTTCTATAATATGTTATGTATTATACAGTCATGTGAAAAAATTAGGACACCCCATGAAAGCCTGTGTTTTTTTTAACATAGCTAAACATATGGGCATCTTCATTTTAACAATATTGAAAGATTCAAGTAATATGACTAAACAAATAAAAGCAAAGAAAAGTCTTTTTTAAATGATCCGTAAAATGTAAATTCCAGATTCTTGTGAGGAAAAAGTAAGGACAGCCCCACATTTACTTGTATTTAAAATGAATAAAATGACCTCCAGGTCTATCACATCAGGTGCAAATTATTAGAACATTGTTACAGAGCATTTTGAAGGAGGCTTGCCTATTTAAATCTCAGACATTTAGCTTGGTTGAGATCCAACCATGGTGAGATCCAAAGAGCTCTCTGAGGCTTTCAGAAAGAAGATCGTTGATGCTTATGAGTCTGGTAAAGGATATAAAAAGATCTCAAAATAATTTGTAATCAGCCATTTCATTGTCCAGAAAATCATTTACAAGTGGAGAACATTTAAAACAACTGCCAACATGGCCAGGTCAGGTCGTCCAAGCAAATTCACCTCAAGGACAGACCGTAAGATGCTTAAAGACGTCTCCAAAAACCCAAAAATATCATCACAGGACCTACAGCAAGCTTTTGCTCCAGTTTATGTCAAAGTGCATGAATCTACAATCAGAAACTACACAACTTTAAATATTATGGGAGGTGTGCAGGAAGGAAACCTTTGCTGTCTAAAAAACATGAGGGCAAGACCAAAGTTTCCCAAAGAACACAGAGACAAAGGCCAAGACTCCTGGAAAAATGTGCTTCGGACATTGAATTATTTGGAAACCATAACAGGGCGTAAACCAAATACAGCATTTCAGCAGATGAACCTCATACCAGCTATGAAACATGGAGGTGAAAGTGTTATGGTTTGGGGATGCTTTGCTGCAGCAGGACCTGGCCAGCTCACCATAATAGAATCCATTATGAATTGTATCAGAAGGTCCTTGAGGAACATGTAAGACATGTAAGAAGCTAAAGTGTAACTGAACCTTGCAACATGACAATAACCCAAAACATACCGGTAAATCCACCAAGTACTGGCTGAAAAGTAAAAAATGGAGAATTGAATGGAATGGCCAAGTCAAAGCCCAGATCTAAATCCTATTGAGATCCTGTGGGGTGATTTGAAACGGACTGCGCATGCAAGAAACCCCCCCAAATATCACACAGCTGAAAGAATTCTGCAATGAGGAGTGGGGGAACTTTCTTCCAGTCGATGTCAGAAACTGGGAAATGGCTACAAGAAACATCTCACTGAGGTTATGTCAGCCAATGGGGGAAACACTAGCTATTAGGGTATAGAGTGTCCTAACTTTTTCCTCAGGTGAATTATTACATTTTTGTTGATTTCTTTTGTTTAAGTGAAAACAAAGTGATATTTTGCTGTTCACATGCAATTACATCACTTTCATCTACAGGTACAAATTAAAACAAGAAAAACTTGAAGATATATATATATATATATATATATATATATATATATATATATATATATATATATATATATACACCACCAGTCAAAAGTTTGGACACACCTTTTAATTCAATGTTTTTTGTTTAGGGATTTATTAGTTCTTGCAAGAACAGTATTGTCGAGTGCATTTGCAAAACCCATCAAGCACCATGATGAAACTGGCTCACATGAAGACCATCCCAGTAAAGCAAGACCAAAACTTACCTCTGCTGCAGAGGAGAAGTTCATTTAGAGTGACCAGCCTCAGAAATCACCAATTAACAGCACCTCAGATTAGAGCCGTTATGAAGGCTTTACAGAGCATCAGTAGCAGACATATCTCAATATCAACTGTTCAAATGACATTACTGTGTATTTCGGCCGCCTTCAGCATTGTTTTACAATGTAGAAAGAAATAAACATCAGGAAAGACCATGGAATTAGAAGGTGTGTCCAAACTTTTGACTGATATATATATATGTCCTACTGCCAAGCTCATGATGGGAAATTCTACTTTCATACTTCTGGGTGAAAATTAGACTGTTGCTGAAAGGAATTGCAACAGAGAGAGAAAGAGAGATGAACAACAGTTCAAAACTGTTGATCCAGACTGTGAAAATATGCCATTTCATAGTGACATTTTTTCTTCTAACAAAAAGCAAGGTTTAAGGTTAATATACATTGCATTGGTATATGGCATATAAATAGCATATTTTCACAGTCTGGATCAACAGTTTTGAACTGTTGTTCATCTCTCTTTCTCTCTCTGTTGCAATTCCTTTCAGCAACAGTCTAATTTTCACCCAGAAGTATGAAAGTAGAATTTCCCATCATGAGCTTGGGAGTAGGACAGCATTCAAACAACTACATCCTTAGCTGTGTTTTCGGTCTATCAGGTGCTGTCTGGCACTTTAATGTTAGCAGAGTATCATTATTGAGTACATGATTTATATTTATTGCTAAATTATGTACTTTCTTGTACTATAATCCTAAATTTGTGGATGCAGGCCTAAAATTTATTGTTGTGAAATGGCCTGAAGTTTATTGTGATTTTAAAACATGGAAATTCTTTTTGTATACAAGGAGCTCGCTTTTGCATGTTTGCTCACTTCCAGGCAGGCAGTTTAAATCCCGCCTCTGTCCTGTGTGTGTGTGGATTGTGCATGTTCTCCCTGTACTTCAGGGTTTTTCTCTGGGTACACTGGTTTTGTCCTCTTGCCCAAAGAAATGTGCGGTAAGCTGATTGGGATCTTTAAATTATGCCCTGTGATGTCTTGGTACCCTGACTAGGGCACCCCTTGCCTTGTGCCCTGACTCCCCTGGAATAGACTACTTCCTGTGTAGGATAAGTGCTAAAGACGTGACACACTTTTAGTAATTTTGCTCCTGTACACCGACACAGTGTTGGTGTTCAGTGTGAACACACGACTCACATACTGCAAAATACTATGGAATAGTATAAGTGTTAGAGATGTAGCTAATATTTTATTAAAGCTCTTTAATTAAAGCTGAAAGTCTTTACTTTAATCACATCTTGACTTCTTCATTTTTAAATCCATTCTGGTGGTGTACAAAGGAAAAATGATCCAAATTGTGTAACCGTCCAAACACTTATGGACCTGACTGTATAGCACTGTTATTTCAGACTGGATGCCTATAAAAACCAGATCAATCCAGTTTTGAACCTCAGCTCCATCTTAAATACAGTGCTTGTTTTCTAGATAGATTGCGTAAATTGGGTCAGAGAAACTTAAAACCTTCTCGGAGTCATTAGTGCAATTTCAAATGATTGATTATCGACCTAATTGGGTGTAATTATGTGTGTAATCATGACTATGTCTCCTAAGAGTGGAAAAAGTAGAAAACTAGAGTAAGTTTTTATGTTAACTTCTATATTGACCTTTTTTGACTCATGAATAACTTCTCCTACAACAGCAGAAAGGAAAGCCATGTCATTTCCCTTTCAACGTCTTGCCTTTTATGGGCATTAAATAGAACTGTTGGTTTTTACAAGGATGTTTGTTCAGTTAAATTAAGTTTTTTTCCTAAGATTAAACTGTCTGAATGTTTTGAAAAGGATATGAGTAATAGTATTCGGTCAAACCAACACATAAAATTCTTGCTGCCATACTCTCACTGTAACATATACAGTACATTATTGATGTACTGATATTGTTGTATAGCTCTTTAATTACAAAGAATTAAATGCTTTGAATGCAGAACACCGCACAGCATTACCATAAATGATGACCCATATGGAGTCATTGTCACTGATTAATTAACTGAGTAATATTGTTGGAGATTTACTGGCCATATTGTTAAGCTTGTAAGCCTTGTCACGAATGTGGTTATATATTTTACGACCACAGATCTTAAAAATGATACATGGTACATCATTGCTTTCAGGATGATATAGTAAATCGATCCCATGTGGAAGAGTTTATGTGACCAGTATGATTGGATGAGTTTCACAATTACTGACGCAAAGCGTAAGGTCAAAGAATGAAGTGGGTGGCCTTGCTCAAGATCAGTAACCCTGTTGTCTGGCCACATATGGTGCACATCTCTTTGGTTTCATCAGTGGCTTGAAGCAATTCATTCTGACCTGTATGACATTGAGGAGGTGGATAAGCTCAAGAGTAGGGCCAGTGAAACAGCTCTTTCCATGCAAAGAAGATAAAAAAAAAATAAAATAAATAAAAACAGACTGGAATGAAAAATGTATAATTATTTAGGTTGACGCACACATTGACCATCTTCTTTCCTCGTCTCAACCTGCCCGATGTCTCAACCCCGGTCATGTAACAATCTGTAGTGAAGTCATTCATCACTAATATGATACACACCATGTTTGCACAATCATGTGCTCTCCTTCATGGAGAAAATTTAGTCTGCTACTTTGATTACATGTGCTTATCAGATTTCAAAAATAATGTGTCAGTCTAAGTCATCCACAACACAATGGTTTCCCAGGAACCAGATCACTACTTTCACTGTACTTGACATTATCTAAACAGTAACAAGAATTAGTCATATAATCAGACAGTCATCAGACAATGGCTTTACCAGAATAAAAAAACTTTAATAATGCATTATTTGAGTGTAGATTCCCAGTAGTACCATCTGGCCTTTAAGATGATTTAAAAACGGGTGGGACATTGCAGGAAATAGTCACAAAATCCTTGGAAAAACAACTAAAAGAAGGAGTGGAAAACATATGACAATCTCTTCTGTATCTCTGTCGTCACTAGTAATTAAATAATAGGTCTCAGATGCATGCCGGCTGATGAATAAGAAGTCCTAAAATTCCAGGATAGCCCATTTAACGTTTATTAAATTAAATAAACAAAACTATGCCTAATGGTTATAAAATAGTGAATGAGTGCGCTGGGCGTTTTTTCTCGACTTTTCTCCCACTTTCATCCTGAAAAATTCCAAGAATTCCTGAAACATTTCTCAGCCAGGAAGTCATCATCACAGGACTATGAGAGCATGGGAGTAAGACACTCTCCAGAAGCCACTGTCACAAGCAGTCTAACGTCATGACCAGTAAAATTAAACAAGAAAGCCTTTACAAAGAATTATTCTTCTGTATTCTTCTTTGTGTTCACACACCACAGGGCGTTTAGACAAAGAATTATTTCTTCCGTTTGATTTTGGTCATAAGGAAAAGTAGCATCAGTATCAGGATGGATTTTATTAACAAAATGTGTCATGCAATGGACTTTTTCTTGGCTTTGTAATATGCTGGTTATCTCTCTTCAGATTCTCTATAGAGTTATTATCTCATTATATATGTATTGTAAATTTCTAGGTTGCATGCATGACTAACAGCAATTACTTGCGGTTTTAGGCCATTGGTGTATGTGCTAACTTCTTGTTTGAATCATGAAGAGTCATGATTCCCCTATGTTTTTTTATTGCATTGTTAAAATGTGATTTATACCTTTTTTAATTTTAATTCCAAATACAATTTTAGTGACCTACATTACTACTACTACATTACATTACTTACGACATACTTAATGGTCCAACAGGATTATCTCATATCTCATGGACTAATTATTATAGAGATGTACCCTTTCAATATTGTGTATCAGTACTGTGACCTGAAATGCTGGATCGGTGACACATTTTCAAGTCTGATCGACATGTATTATGCATATGTACATATGTGATGACACTATTATGACTCTGATATTACATGCAATTCATCACCAGAAAGTCAAAATGGTTGATAAGCATTCGATCAGTTCATTATCAGATATCAGAGTCCTAATATCAGTAATATACAAAACTGGGGCTCTGTTCTCCAAAGTTTTTTTCCAGTTAGAAACCCCTTAGATGAGAATAAAACGTTTCTGTGGATATCCTTATAATCACAGTACAGATTGTTTTCTAGATATTGAGATTTGCTTTAGATAAACCCTTTTGTTTCAAGGGATCAGTGAATTTAAGCTTACAACTCTGATAACTAAATAATATACAAGATACTAATCTCCAGCAACATCATGTGATCTTTTCTAGATATTCCATAAACAAACAAACAAATTGATTAATTGATTAATTGATTAATTAATTAATTAAAAAAATAGATTTTTCTTACATCTTTTATAAATAAGGGTGAACGGGAATTTTGCCTAAACCACATGGCATTTTAATGATATATTATCCTTTTTTGCTTATTGTTTTGTTACTTGTGATATATTTGTTATTGATTAATATAATATTGATATATAATGATAGTCATCATTATTTCAATTTTAAGAAATTATCATTATTTCTATTTATTAAATGTTATACACTTATTTGGCCATTTTTTCCCTTCATTCTTATAATCTAAATATTGTTTTTCCAGTTTGATTTCCCAGATGCTGAAAATGGATCATACAAACATTTATCTTGTGTGATTTGTAAATAATAAAACATTGAACGTTCCTGTACAACGACTTAAACAAAATCCACTCTTTATTTTTTTACAATGATTACGAAATGACTGGTGTTTATTTACGTAAACCTTACATTTTAAACTGATGTCATCGAAGGTGGACATGGAGTTAAAAAAAAACAAAAACAAAAACAAAACAATATAGTCAGACCCCCTGAATATCCTACATTACCTACAACATAGAACCACTGACATATATAGAAAAAGTGGGATAGGTGCATAGGTATTTATTACATATTAATAGCCTTGTAATTAAAAGACAGGGGAAGCACAGATCCGCCGTCAGGCACATCTGCTATGAGCATTTTAACATTTACACACAGGGAATGAATCACTGTGGTGGAAAAACATTCAGCATGTGAGGCATCTGGCAGTGGGTTGCAGTGTAAGTAAGAAAGTGACCACACTTTCATAGCTGAGGGCCCCCTTAACAAATACGTCACTTCCGCGATATGGCTGTAGCATGTTCATGAGGTGGAAGTTTAATTAATTGCTCTAAAATTAAACCTTAGTATAAAAACGCTTTTGCCAGGTAACGCGCCTACGCCGGGTTTCCCGCAAATGGGCGTGGCTTTGAGATTTGTCAGCGGCTATGCTGGATGTAGCGACAGCCACCTGTGGGCGGAGCTTTGGGGAAATAAAAAGCAGGCGTTCAGACGGTGGAAAAGCGCGTTCCCGAGAGTTGCCGCGAGATCTGCATCGCCTCAGGAAGTCTCTGCACTTACGCTGCGTTTTCTTTTCCCCTCCTCAATTCTAGAAAGTTTGTCCTGTCCTGACTTGACCGGGTTTTTGCCTCCGTGATTCTCTAGGTCTTACTTTCAAACCTTTAGAGTTTTTTTTTTTCCGCGTCGGTAAAACTGCGAAAATGACCAAGCCGAGTAGTTTCTGCGCTCCGTTGCTGCTGTTTTTGGTCTGGAGGGCGGGTGAGGTAGCAGAAGCCTGCAGCTGTTCTCCTAAACATCCTCAACAGGCTTACTGCAACGCCGATGTCGGTAAGTACATCACTCTATCTGTGTAGAAAAACATCACCTCCTTCTGCAGGCTTTTGGTTTCCTTGTGTTTGTTCTGCAGAGCTTGGTGTAAACAGCGCATGTAAACACATCCCCCTGTCTGCGCACGGCGGCTTGTTATTCCGCAGAAGATTTCATTTTGCTCCTTTTTCTACTGAAGAGGAAAAAAATGTAGTTGGTCTCGCCTTTCAATAAGCTTTTCTTTCCCCCTGTCTGGTTCAGTGTTTTAGCACAGTGGTTAGATAAATAGAAGTTTTGCAGCCGGACACTTTTTTTTTGTTTTAGGGAATGAATAATGTTCCATTTTTGGGGCCTAACAGACAGGACTGACCCGTGCAGCGTTCAAGTTCAGCTGGACACAAGTAAATAAATAAATAGTCTGCTGTGTGAGTCCACTCACACCACGGCATACAGATCATATAGGATGCATCAATCCAACCCAAGACAGGTTTGTGATCTATTCCTTTAAAAAAAAAAAAAAAAAAAATCTTCCGTTTTCTAAATAAAAGGAAAACACCGTGACAGTTGTTCACATGACTAAGCTACTAGAAAATGAATATATGTTGCTGTTATAGAAGTGATCATGTTTCTCAGTAGGAGGCATAGCCAGCGTTAAATCCATTTTTTCTTTGCTGCTGAAATTAGATATGAGTGTATTTCTGCATCATATCATATAGGAGATGAAGAAGAGAAGCAGGGTTTGCTCTTTGCCATGGATCACGTGCACTCTCACTGTTTTTCACTCCCATTTAAGTTAAACTTTTTCTCAACTTCTTCGTGAAGTCTCTGGACATGCCCACAACGTTGCTGGAAGTTCACAGCTCTCATCGAAAGTTAATGATCTCCGGGTCACTTTGAATGTAGGATGAGAAGGATACTGGATCATCAGGACAGTTCACTTTACACATTTTTGTTTTGCACAACATAGGAAATGGTAGGAGGCCAACAGCAGGGAAAGGCAACCGATGAATTGTAGTCAGTCAAGGTGGCTTTACTTTACAATGATTTATTAAAATATATTTGTTTTGCAACTTTTTTTAAGCAGCTTTGGCTTTGATGCAACTGGGAAATCTTTCCCGGGACGTTTCAGACAACTGTGTCAGTATAACCGGGCATGGTGAAACCCGATTCGTCATGTTTTTTACCATGCTGATTTTCATTCTTTCTGTCACCCATCAGAACCGATCCCGTCTGGGTTTTTACTGTTTTTCTCTGCCCGAGCATTTTAGAATAATTTGCCAGCTGAAAAGCTTGATCGTCAAGTCCCTTTGTCTGTTGCAAACAGACCACTGAGGTTATTTTTAGGAGTAAGAAGAGATTAAAATTATCTGCTTGAACACACATGCCTCTGAGGTTTTGTGTGATGATGAGAACAGAAAGCCACATGACTAAAAGCAGGATATGGTGGTCTCATCTCGGAAGTGGATATTTTTGGAAAAAAAAACCTGGACTCCTGCTCCTACCCCCCTAGCATTCAGGTTCCCGCATTAGCCATCCCAGCAGTGACAAGGCAGTCCTCGATCACCACCTCTTTTAAAGCCACTTGTCATCGTCATCATCGTTCGCCCAGACTCTCGGCTTATTGAAGTTCCAGAGATGGGAAAACATTGCTACATTCCACTGGAACCTCCACCCGAAAATGCAGCCATGCCACGTCATGTGGTTTTCCTGTTCTAGCTTTCATACACCACAGCAAGTAATGGCATTGGTTGAAGGGGTCTGCCACAGTCGCCATGTGCCCACCTGCATTCTGTCTGTTTTAGTCACAATGACTGGACTTTCGGGTAACCGGATTTTCCATAGGTCGTGCATCTTTTTGACCTGAAGGCTGAAAGAATCACAGCTACAGTAGCAGGGAATTTGTGTTAGAACCACAATTATTGCAACATTGCCTGGTGTCAATTTCACACTAATTTGCACAACCGTTTTCCTGTTTTTCAAACTTTGTGTACTACTGAGTGAAGTAACGCTGCTTTCTTGAAGTTTCATAAGACATGGATCATAATAACAGTGCATAATAGAATGATAATAGCAATCGATTAATTACGGAAGGAGTTTTAAATTCAGTAGATGCTCTTATAAAATTCAGGAGAACAGAAGTGACAACAGGGACAAACTTGTCTTGTGGATGTTTCATTAACATTAAATGGAGCTATAGTATGACACTTATTTTAAAAATACACATTTAGTTGTTTTTTTTTAATTGCTGTGGTATAAGAGGAATAAAACCCTAAAACAGTAACTCATCCACATCCTGTCACTGATCATTTTCATGTTCCTTACATGATGGTCTATTTTAATGCACTTATGTAGAAAAGTAGACTTGATGCAAATGTTTATACAGGATTTATAGATAAATGAAGCATGTGTTTTTCATTTTATATCCTATAAAAGATATAGGAGACTTTTTAAATCTTTCTCTTGAGAGAGGTTCATTAGACTCTTATTTAGATTTAGATGCCATGGGTGAAGCAGGATTGGTTGTGCATCTGGAGCAGGGCAACCCAGGACAGTGAAAGACATTCAGCAGCATATCAGCTGCACGGATCTGGCATGGATCATTGAGCTAAAGCAGCCTTAGATTGAGAGAATTTGTTCCACGGGTTCTGCTGATATCCTGTTTTACAGTGGGAACAGGAAATACCTGCAGTAAATGTAAATATTCACATCTGGTCAGGAATCAGGATTGCTAGCTGAAGCCTATCTCGAAGCTTAGCACTCGAAGCCTAGCACTCTGGATAGAATATTTGTCTGCTTTTTGAAGTGTTTTCCTGCTTTGCGCATGTAGAAAACGGATTAAAAAGTGTGGGTGTAGATCTCATTTTAGAGAAATGTGCAGTGTTGCACCCAGCGAGTACACAAAACTGACACGACTTCTGTGGTGACAGGGTTAAACACGATAGTTACAACTGCTAAATTTTAACCACTCGCCACTTATCATGCAGGTCGGCTCATGCGAATCCCACAAATATGCATTGCTGGGACCACATGACCTCCACGAACGAGCCAGCAGAGTATACCCTGCTGAGGCCGGTCCTCCTCGCAGTTGAAGTATTTTGTACGTTTCCACTTCCAGTAAACATGGAGCCGAAAGAGGAGTGGAACGACTGAGCAGAAAAGGAGACCTGTGCCTGAACCTGGATAAAACATTGCAGCCCTGTGTGCCTTCACTCGCTGATGAAAGCGCCGGGTTTGACTTTCTAAGCGCGGACCTCCTGTGGGCGTAGCTGGCATCCCGTGCTTGTGTGTGGTCGAGAGAAAAGCGGCTCTGTGCTCAGGAGCGGGTATGGGGAGGGTATGTGTGGCCTCTCTGAGAACACACTCGGACATGTGTGCAGGAAAGACAGAGAGGCCACTGAAGGCCATCAGGATTTGCCCTGTGGGAAAGTGGGATGTGTGGAATATCGAATGGCGTTTTTTTATTTTTTTTATTTTTTTTATTTTAATAAGAAAATAACAAGCAAATACATGTATCTGTTATCTTGATGTGCTTTATTGAGCCTGTGCATGAACGGGGGCCAGAAATAGAGAAGTGCAGCAGTGTGCATTTCTGCACTCTTGTCTATTTTGGATTGAAAGAAAGACAAACATTGTGTACTCTTCCTTGGTGTGAGTCTCTTTCGTCTTTTAAAAGAAGCGGTTTGTCATTTTTAGAGCCCCTTTTCCCCTGGACTGCGATTACAATGAAAACGCTGACGAGCAGCTTTCTTCCTCCACAAAACCCACCCAGCTGCTCTGTTACCTTTTAACCCGTTAAACTCTTCCATTCAGTCAGCGAATCCAGACTTACATTCCTCCTTCTTCTAACCGCATACCGTTTCCTATTAGCTCCACTGTAGCTGCTGAATAAATCATTATAGTTACTACATAATATGCTTTAACGTAATTGGCTGTAGATGAATCCAGGGCTCATGGGTTAATGAAAAGAGGTGGAGCTGTGCAGCATTACTGTAGGTGGAGCCTGAAGTTCTAGGGTTATAACAAGTTTAAAAAAACAGCTTTATGCATTTAAAGGTTTCACATTTTGGACATTTCCTCATGTTTAAGCTTCAAAATGAGTCTGCAACACACAAGTCGTAGGCTGCAAGTGATCTGTTGATGTCATGGCATCTCAGCTGGATGCGATCTAAGCGCCTGAGCAATTAGCGAACAGCATGCTGTGGCGAGACCTCTATCCAGCTTCTTGAGCTTCAGGCAGGATTTTTTTGCACCGGGCCCAGCACATTCCTCCCTCAACACTAATCAAATACTCCTGCTTTTCCATATGCAGTTCACAGGAAGTGGACTTACTGAACTCAGAAAGACTGCAGTCATTTTCTCACAGCTGATTTTTCTTCAGTCTGCTCACTTTCTTTTCTTATGTCTCTCTCTCTCTCTCTCTCTCTCTCTCTCTCTCTCTCTCTCTCTTTCTAGTTCTCAAAGCCAAAGTGGCTGGACGGCAAGAAATTGTCACAGGCAACGACGTCTATGGCAATCCAATCAAGAGGATCCAGTATGACATTAAACAGATGAAGGTATTTCTAACACTTCTTAGTCTTTTATGTCAGCTGCCTAAAGAAATTTGTGTACATCGCACACAGGTACAAAAAGCTGACACGACCCCGAATATGACTTGGTACGAGTTTATCCATCCGTGAGTTGAGCTGGCCTCACACTGGAATTTATTTCCCCCAGATTGAAAGTGAAAGGCCAAGAACAGAGATTAGCAGTCAAATGCCCCTACTCCAAATTTTAGACAGACCTGAATGATTGCCGTATATCAACAGAAAATAGTTAAATTAATGCTCAGGCAAGAATGTATTTCCTAAACTAATAAGACTGAAATGTTTTAATATTGTGAATCACATCTCCAATATGTAGACAATTTCTAGAACTTTATATTCAGAATCAAACTTGGAACTCCCAGCATAAGTGGGAACTATATAACATTATTATTATTATTATTATTATTATTATTATTATTATTGAAATTCGGTAGTCCTGATTTAATTAAATAATTTAATAATTATTATTAAAAAATTGGAAATGGTACGGAAGTTATTTGGTGCTAATGGGAATTGGTGTGTTATTTACTGAACATGCAATAAAAGTTAAAATACTAACTATAGTGTTGTATTTATAGTAATATAGTTATAGCTGTATGTATTAGCTGGGTTTTTCTGCTTATAACATCCTCTGGCAAATGTACATATATTTTAACAGAACGATATGGAAGTATTTGTGTTTACTTCTTTCTTGTTGGGTCAAGAGTCAGTTTAACCCTAATGGTTGGAAAAATCGATCAGTCGATCTGCCCAACAAGGTCTTAAACCGGACTAGTTAAATGTGATTACATGCTTTGACAGTGCAGAAAAGTACTTAGCTCGGGTGAATTGCATTTAAAATCAGATAACAGTTGTGAAAATGGTGGTGATGCCCCTGCACTGCAGTCAAAAACTTTTAATGCAATTGTCTCCATTTTCACTAAATTTTATCATGGTGCAACTATAGTTGTAATTGAAATACATGCAAACAATAATAATAATAAACTTTCCATCATCCAGGAAAGCCATTTCAGACTTTCAGAATGATAGTAGTATCTGAAGGCTATTCTCAGGCTGCTACTGTATAACAGATATTATATTGCTAATGTAATGTATAAATATTAGCAAAATCTTTAAAAAAAAACGTTATTAACGTGAATGAAATGCATGTAACCTCACCTTCCACTTTTGCCCCTTTTCGTTATATTTAGATGTTCAAGGGACCAAACAGCGAGATCGACGCCATCTTCACTGGCCCTTCTTCTGCTGTGTGCGGCGTCAACCTGGACATCAATGACAAAAAGGAGTACCTGATCACAGGTACTGCAGCTGAATCCTGACTTATTAACATGGCCTACTTGGCAATATCGGTGTAGCAGTCGAGCTGTGATTTTTTTTTTTTTATTAAACGTCTTCTCTCACTCTGTGCAGGTAAACTGGAGTCTGATGGCACGGTGCATGTGACACTGTGCGACTTCATTCAGCCATGGGAGTCCCTGACCATGGCTCAGAAGAAGGGCATGGACTCGCGTTACGAGATGGGTTGTGACTGCAGGGTATGTAGCAAAACATTTATACAGCTGTTCATCCGAGCCAAACTCCATGATTGTCACGGAGGCCTGGATTCAGCAGTCATGTCGCCTGAGTATTTAATACTGCCATTGTTGATAATTTGTGTTCTGTCTCTCTCTCCACAGATTATCCACTGTGCCTCTGTCCCCTGTGCGATCAGTGACCCTGCTGAGTGTCTATGGACCGACTGGCTCATGGAGAACTCCGTGCAGGGTCCCCAAGCTCGGCACTACACCTGCATAAAGAGGAATGACAATTCCTGCGCTTGGTACCGTGGATCCGCTGCACCAAAGAAAGAGTTCATGGACATTGAAGATCCATAAACCTGCGGTCTCCTGGCTTTACAGCCACCCCCAACCCCCCACTCCACCCCTTAGAAAATCTCCCTAACAATTCTATGGAAATAATCACACCGTTCTTCAATTGCATACTGTGCTTTATAACATGATTCTGGTGATGCAGCAATGTTGATGAATATGGCAGAGATAACGTTCTCTGTGTTTTGTTTTGTTTTTTTGTAAAAAGCACTTTGAGTCCCCAATAGCACCTAGATGCGACCATGCTGTTTAGGAAAAAAAATGTTTACTGCTTTTATTACCACTGTTTTAGGTTTTTGGTTGGGATTTAGATGACTAAAATATAGGAGATTATATTGACTTTTTTTTTTTTTTTTTTTTTTTTTTTTTTGTTTAGAGAAAACGAGGAATGATTAAAATAGCTCGGATTTGTTCTAGGAAGCATAAATGATTTTATCTACCCCATGCCTTCATGTTATGGTCTCTTTGAAATGCCATCATCATTTGACATTTCGCATATAGATCCAGAAAATAAAGAAAAGTAACTTATTAGAAATAACCAAAGTGATTGGACTTCTGTGTACAATGTCGACTTATACAGTACAATAGATGTAAAATAAACTGCTTACTATACTATGCACAAAAGGCATCTTGTAATAATTTATGTATGTTGTAATATATACATGTTTCTAATTTATATCTAAACACTCAATTTTGGTGATCGATTAAAAAAATAGGGCTTTTATTTGCATTAGTTTATTTTTTATTTCGTGAAACTTTGGCGCGAAGAGTTTAAGCAGATTTAGGATGGTGCCGTTTTGTACGTTCGAGTTTCCAGTATATAAATGAATCCAGTATTCCAGTTATTCAACCAACAAATGTGTAGGAAATGTCACAAAGCCTAATTCAGACATTTTGTATATCATGGTATCCTTTTTTTTTAAAAAAAAAAAATTTCCAATATGTGTTTTTTCATTAAAATGTCCTTTTTTTTTAATATCTTGAGGAGAAAAGAGGTAGTGTGAGATTTCCGGTGCTGGACCCACTTGGGAAGACTAAGCGAGCTACCCTGTGCATGCCTTTTCATACTCCTGTATTATTCATCTTGGTGTAACAGTTCCATATTCATGAATAAAAGAAAACAAAAAGCACTGACCTGGTGTCTAACTCATTGTACACCGGGCTTTAATCAGGTTTTTTCATGTTTCCTGTTGGAAAGCCTACATGAAATATTAATTATATGAAATGATGCTATATTGTGTCATCAGTTCTTTGCTCTGGAGGACTGCTGGAATACATTTTATACGAAAGGATTGTGTTTCGGGTACGGTCGTTCATCAGAGCGGCAAGATTAAACTTGTACATCATACTGCTATTTCCACTATATTCTTTGCTTTGAGAAAGAATAATTCATTGGAATCTATAAAGAATTTATTGAAGGAGAACATTTATATTAGGCTCAGACATTTAAAACTGGAAGAAAAAAATAAAAAAATAAATAATAATAAAAAAAACTGTTTGCCAGACCTTCATTAGTTGATTTATATATTATCCAGAATGATGTGTGTGTGTGTGTGTGTGTGAGTATTTAGAAAAGGTTGCATATGATGAATATACCTGCATCTATTCACTGAGGACTTTGTAATGTGGATCGAATATACAGTACAATAAACTAACAGTCGCAAACCTTTTGTTTTAATTATAATCCACTTTTAATATTAAAATATTAAATAAGTCACAAATCTAAGATAATTTAGTCAGATTGTAGGTAAAGACAAGCATTTTTAAATGGAACCGTGATAAATAAATAAAAAAGATTAAAAAAAAGACCAAATCTAAGATAATTTAGTCAGATTGTAGGTAAAGACAAGCATTTTTAAATGAAACCGTGATAAATAAATAAAAAAGATAAAAAAAAAGACCAAAAAATATATTAAAAATGACAACTAAAATGAGCATGATGTTTATTTTTAATACATATTAAACTCAAAACTACAATTGAGTGCTTTACCATTTCAGAATTTGCCTTCAAATATATATGATTGTCTATGATGAAAAAATACATAGCCTTTATTCTAGGGAAATAAACATATGTGCATTAGTGATAGTATATAAACACCAGTTAATTACTACTTTAAGTCTTAGTTCTACTAAGTGCAGAGCTCTACACAGGACCCTAAACGTCTTATAAATACTACTCTTTATCTAAACACAAGTGTGTACTAAATTTCCCTCAGGTTTATGCCATGACTGCAGTAACAGTCTCTCAGAGGCTAGAACATGGCAGTTCACACTCAGCCATAGTAAACAAGAAAACGTGATTAAAGCGGTAGGCGGAAGGACATTTTCCTTGGCCTTCTGATTGGATGTTTGTGGCGTGAATGAAACGTGTCGTCAGCCGTCTTCTTCAATCCGATTGGCTTGCGAGCCTGTCTATCATCCGTGGCCACGCCCTCCGGTAATGCAGCACGGGAGAAAGAGAATGGAACAAAATGAAGGACTTCGCGGCAACCGAAGCTCTTCAGTGAAGAAATAGATTGCGAGGCTCCTGACAGTTTATATACGGGTATGTGTGTTATGGTCTTCCTGTGCGTGTTGAAGCCATGTTGGACGGCTGTGGGGTAATTCGCTGTGATTTCTCTGTAATTGAGTGTAGGGCGGTGATGGTGCTGCAGCAGCAGCAGTGTGAAGCGCAGCGCGTTAGTACAGTAGCAGGCCAGGAGCGGTGAACGTCAGGAAGTCTGATCTCTCTCTCTCTCTCTCTCTCAGCAGCAGTCAGCTTCCACAGTGTCACCTTGTGTCGGTGCCGCAAATAACCATGTCCTGAAGAAAACCCGATCCGATTCTCGGTGTATACGCGATTGAGTCGATATTATCGTACGATCGATGCCGTGTTTGTTTAACCCCAACGCCTGTGTCCAGCTCTCCGTGTGCGGACTCATCAGCGTGTCCAAATAGCGAGGTAAACTGACCACTTATTTATAGGCTTAACTAGGTTATAAGCTGGCCAGTCGAGCGCTATGTATTGCAGTTTGTGTTAAAGAAAAAGAAAACCCAAACAAACACCTTGCCGTATGCTTAATTCAGGCTAACTAGTTAGCTTAGCGCGTGGCATAATGCGTTACCAACGTGTTAGCAAGCGGGACTGCAAAGTCGTGTTTATTTATTTAAAAAAAAAAAAAAGATTAATTTCTGACCTCAGGCAGTTATGCAGTATTATGTTAATATGTATGTGCGCCAGCTTTGAATAAATAGCTAACCAGAGACACAGCTATCCCCGTCTTATTTACCAGCACATGCTCTACTAGGTGTGTGTGTGCGTGTGTGTGAGAGAGAGATTGAGGGAAAGGCTGTTAGCGCGCTATTTTATAAGACGTAAATAAAGACCAAATATCGTACACTTTCCATAAGGTTACATATGAAGCATTATAACTTTGTTTCCTGTCATTAGACGTCTGGTGTTTGGACTAAAATCGAGCCGCTAAGCGCTGACAGGATGTAATGCTAGCAGGGCACTATAGCGTTACACTAGTTCTCTACGTGGCCAGGCTTTACATCCAGCTACACAACGCCTGAAATATAATCTTTGTTTGCGAGTTTTTTTCCCGCAAACTTGCTGTTCCGAGTCATCTCGTGGTGTGTTATGTAATGTTAATACCTATCATGTTTATCGCTATCGGTTTTCTCCTCACCTTTTGGCACGAGGCCTCGTTTAGTTAGCACGTGCTCTTTAAAGAGCAGCTCCGGTCACTATGGTGAAAATGTAACCAACGTGAAATTTTCAAGTTTTATTACTTATTATTATTTTTTGTTGTTGAATTCAGAATGTAAACAAAGTGCATGCTTAACAATAAGAGTATTTTATAAAATAGTAATAAGTGAGTGGAGGGACATTGACGTCAGCTGGACGTGGTGCACGTGCTTATTTCGTTACAACGCTGGTGGAGTCCACCCTTGTGGTTGTCCGTGTGACATGACCACGCTGGTCAACTCCAGATTAGTGAAATAATACAGAAAATCAGGTGTTGCTGGATATGGAGAGAGACTACATGTCAGATCGCAAAGCCATCACACATCGAGGGGGGGAAAAATGGGAAATGCAATACACACACATGTTGCTTTTTTAATGATAATAGCCACGTTTTCTGTCCACTTCTTGACTGTTCTGTTATCAACAAAGTGCAATTTGGCCTTTTACATATGAAATGATGTGTGCAATGTTGTTCCCATACTTATAGCGCCATAAAATTGTGCACCTTTTGCGCCCCACATGTCCCCAATTCTTTGTGAAATGGACGGAGTATTGGGAAATGTCATTTCTATTGTCCAGCTCATTGTCATTTTATTTAAAAAAAAAAAAAAAAAAACCCAAAACGATTGAGATTGTACGAAAGACGACATCAGGACGGAGCAGTTGCTCATCTGATGGAGCTCCAATTAACTGCCCTTATGCATCGAAGCCTAAACTTTAATTGAAAATATATTGTTTTGAAGCTTTCATCAAATATATCGATAAGCATTTTCTAACATGGAGGGGGGGGGGAGTACTTGGATGGAAACATAGCTCATGACATAACCTTCTTTTGTGGCTTGGTCGCTTTAGTTTTTCATGAAGCATCAAGAGATTGGTTTATAACACGTTTTATTAAATGCTGCTTTTTGTGTCAGGAGTGAATGTTCCCCACCATTAAAAGCAATTAACACCACTGCGTTATATTAAACTGTGAGGAACGATTCAGTGAGGCAGTCAAAATTCACCAGGGGATTGCCTTTTTTTTTCTTTCTTTCCTTCTTTTCACTTTTGTGTCAGACGTGAATGTTGTGTCCGCATTGCATCGTCACGTGTTGCAGCGGCACTACACTGAAAAGCAACTACAGTCGCAGCTGACTTGAGGGTGTGGTTTTAATCGGAGAAAGACAGCTTAAAATATACCAACTGCTATTTTTTCTTTTATTTTCTCTTGTTAACCATGAAGTTTTGTAGAATTCCTACAAAACCATTAAAAATGAAAAGACTCAGGAATTGAAAAAGAAAAGGAATCAAAAGACTCAGGTCAAAAACTCAGGTGTGTAAAAAAACGGTTTTAACGTCCAGGTTCGATTCCAAAATCTACATTGATGCTAGATACAATATTTCTGTGCTATTTATAGAATCTACAACTGGTTTAGTTTCCGTACACGATCTAAAGTTTTACCACAGCAGCCATTGTGTACGAGTACGACTCAAAATCGGCGATAATCGACCATCAGAATTGTTTGAAATGATGTGTTTGGCTGGCTTCATGTTTTTCAGAGGAAGTGCATCATAGCCTTCACCATACTGGTTAACGGGATTTTGTGAAGACGGAAATCAGATGGAAACTTGGAGCTCACAGCCAGCACTAGGAGTTAGCAGATGTTAGATTTCTTTCTTCAGGTCCAGGATGAACGTTTGTTTATGAAAGTCCTGTTGTTTTTTTTGGCTTAACATTGTGCTATGATTGAGCAGGCTTGCTGACGTGCTCTGGTTCTCTTATCTTGTGTATGAGCATGGGATGCTAGTAAAGTATAATTGCAGCTGAGGTTTATGTGCAGTAGTTTACGGATGTGGAGAATGCTGCGTGGATACAGCGTGCGAGGAACCACAGTCCTTAACATAATGATTTTTATAGATATGTGACAACATGCAGCGAATTCTAAACTAGAGCTTTGACAAATGACGTTGAGATCACGTTGAGATACACACGTCTCTCGGTCGATTTATACGTCTGGGCGCAGAGAAAGGCATCATGGGTAAGCATGCTCTTGACGGAAACTTTTACACCTCTCAACAACCCGTGTTAATGTGATGCTGTGTTGGGAATCGGACTGCATGTTGAATGTCTTGCCCCTGGCTAGAGCTGCGTGAAGATTTCTATATTTATGGACAGAGCTGCAATAAATGATTAATAGTTTAAAAAAATAATGGCGCTCGAGCTGTATTGCTCTTTTGACTTTCATGCTTGTGTGTAGAGCAGGATCTTGTACAGGTGTGGAAGATATTAACCGTATGCATTTTTCCAGTACATATCATTCAACAATTGCAGTTACAGTTAATGCAGATGTATTGGCACATAGATGGACCGAAGCAGCATTCAGTCCCTCCAGGATTTCAGTGGATTTCTTCATAACGCAGCCTTTTTTTTTTTTTTAGATATATATACCTTAATTGGTGAAAATGTAGGCACAGGATTCTTCTTGTAATCTTCTACCAATGATGAAGATACAGATGTTATGACTGTCTATGACGGCTCTACTCATGTTCATAACAAGTGAATCAAAGTGGGATTGGGCCGAATGTGCGTTGTGATGATGCATGCATTTCTGTCATTGTGAAAATATCGTGAAATCCCGAAGGGACTGAGCATTATGCAACAAAAGAAAAAGTCCCACTGGAGAACCGGTAGTGCTGCACTGGTTTAAGAGTATTATCTGTAATTATTAAAAACATCATTGAGTGTGTTGTGGCCATGGTGCTGTAGAATTTCACCTGGTCAAAATGATGTGAGCCTGTGGGAGGGAGATTATTTGTATTCATTGGTTGGATGGTTTTGAGCTGATAGTCAGTCTGAAGTTGGCCAAAAATAAGACCGGAGTTAATAGCTGATAAAAATAAACAACGTAAATCTAATATTTTATGTGTTGGTGTTCAACATTAAAGTGCCCAAATGGATGACGACATGATGTCTCGTGATGTTTTTCACACAGAACCACTGGCAAACTCTGTAAACTAAATCAGTGTGTCCATCCATCCATCCATTTTTTTTTTTTTCAGTTTGTCCCAGGCAGGAAACCTGAAGCCTATCCAAGGGGCATAAGTTGGGGGACACCCTGGATGGGGTGACAACAAACACACACACACCAAACAATTTTGAGATACAAATCTGCCTACAATGCATGTCTATGGACTTGGGGAGGAAACCAGTATACAGGGAGAACATGCAGAGGTGGGAGTCAAACCCCTAACTCCCGATGTGCGGGGCAAATGCTTCCAACTATTGCTCAAAACATCGTAAACGTTGGAAATACAAGCAAGCGTTTTGCATGACTAAGAACTGGTCAGGTGAGCCACACAAAATACAGCCATTCACATACAGTGAGTTTGAAACTGATCCAAACCACGCTGCTTTTAAGACATACTTTTTTTTTTTTTTTTTATAGTTTGCTCTGGGAAATAAAAATACAGTCAAATAATATACCACCTTCAGTAAAGTGAAAAATTATTGAGATGGAATATTCTGGGCCTTTCAGCCACTTCTAGCAGGAGAGCTGATGTAAAAGACATCCTCATGAAGAGCCAAGCACACTATTATTATCTATTAAACTGAAAAAGGCTGGAACTGGTCCCACAGAGAGGAGGGAAGCTTTCTTAAACGAGGTGAATGTCTGAATACAAGCTTTGCCTTGTCGTAGGTTTCTTTAATAACTTTTTAAATAAACTTTTCCTTTAAGAGTGTTGTTGTTTTTCCTCTAGGTTCGAGGAATGCTGGTTGAACCTCAGCTGCTGAACACTGCTCTGTAGGTGCCATTAGGGTCATGCCTTAGAGGTAGAGGTCGTGATTCGGGTTAGAAATAAACTCTGCGACTAAAATCCGAAGGGAAAAAAAAAGAATAAGGATGGAATTATTGCGAAATATTGAAGAAGCCTGAAAGTTACAATACTTCCATCTGTTGTTTTTCTACACGTCAGTCGGACAAATTCCACCCGATATGAACAAATAAATCCTTAACACTCTGTTTAGAGTTTCTTGCTTTAATGAACACAAGAAAAGAGGATTGATTTCTCCAGAAGCAGGCAGCTCGCAGGCCAGGAGCAGTCAGACTGAACGTGAACAGACTCGTTGGTGAAAAAGCCAATTAACCTGAACGAGGAAAGATGCAGTACTGCATAGAAAAAAAAGTTCGCTCCAGGCAGCTATTCATTTCTCTTCATTCAAATGATACATTAGAGAAATTCATAAGCCTCCAAAACATGAGCTGAAAAGCGTGTTACTCTTTTGTTAGGGGGAGGAACAGCATCATAAGGCACATTTCCATCACATTTAGCAGTTATTTTTTTCCCTCTAGAGCAAGACAGTAACAAGACACGGCTCTTATGCCTGAACTAACATTACAGTCCCTCCAGAAATTTGCAGATTTTTTATTTTTGTATGTCCAAAAAGTTTTCATTTAAGAGGTTTTTGTGCAAATTCTTAAAAGAAAGAAAACTACTTAAACTGGCTAAAATTACACATACACTTCTGCCTGGGACAACGCATGTAATCAGACTCTATGATCTCTGTACTCATGTTAGATATTTCATCTTTGACGACCTTCACATGCACACGAGATGTCCGGCGCTGTGTTTATCCAATCATATGAGAATACAGCTCATGAGTTTCAGTTATTGTTCATATGAAACCTATGAAATAAGTGACTCTCAGTGACTCTGACTGTGGTTGATGGTGCCAGATTTGATCACCGGGTTTTCTCACGAAAGAGTTTAGACAGAATGGTGTGAAAAACTAAAAACATCCAGTCAGCGGCAGTCCAGTGGGCGGAGACTCCTCGTTGATGATAGAGGTCCGAGATGAACAGTCAGACTGGTCAGAGCTGACAGGACGTCTGCGGTAACTCGAATATCCGCTGTATACAACCACAGTGAGTAGAAAAACATTTAAACTTCGCAACATGTCAAACCTTGAGGCGGATGGATTACAACAGCAAATGATCACATCTGCTTCCACTCCGGTTGACCAAAAACAGGAAACTGTGGTTGCACTGGACACCAGTGCTGGGCATTTTAAGAGTGGGGGGAGGGGGGAGGCCAGGATCCGACAACATGGATACTAAAGCATGTGTATTTTTCATTGTCTGGACAAATATTGACTCTCTCTGGAGTCCCTGCGTTCACATTTAAACTCTGATCCCATCAGCCGAATCCGAATGCTCTCAGTGATGAAACCGTTAGAGACTTCACAGAGCAGGTTGCTTGGTAGAACTTGCCGGTGGCCCTGTGCGCCCATAACGTGCATCTGGAAGAGAGTGTGAAGGTTATTCTGTCCTTGTGTGCTTTGATGCATGTGCGGCCTGCCGGTGTGCGTCAGCAGCACAGCTGATGATGAGTAAGCCTGTGTTTTCTAGCACACTGCAGATCACCCCTCTGTCCCCACAAGACATTTAACTCGAGCATGTTTGGATGGTTCGAGGGGAGAAGCTAATATAAAATGCATTCGAATGCCTTTCTGCAGAGTGACCGTACTTATTGACATCAAGCACCTTTAATACATTAAGGTCTTGTCTCTTCGGTGGCAGGACTGGTGAGAAAAAATGGAATTTTGTATTTCTGGTAATTAGTGATCTAAAATCTAAGGAAAATGGTTGCATTGAAGGAAAATACACACACATACGGTCCAAATGGCATCACGTTTCATAGCTAGCTATGCTTTTTAAAGCAACATTGCAACTGGCTGATGCAAATTCCACAAACAAGTATACATTCATGAGTTCATTCTCTAGCTTTCTAACAAATTAGGGATAAATGACATTGGCCTGCTTTATATAAAATGTGCTTTCCTTTTCCCCCCTTCCCGTCCCGTCCCTTCCCTACTTCTTTTCCCGTCCCTTCCCTACTTCTTCTTTTCCCTTCCCTTCCCTTTTCGTCCCTTCTTCTTCCCTTCCCTTCCAATTCAATTCAATTTATTTGTATAGTGCTTTTAACAACGGACCTTGTCTCAAAGCGGCTTTACAGCTTTCCCTACTTCTTCCCTTCCCTCCCTCCTTACTTCCCTTCCCTCTTTCTTCCCTTCCAATTCAATTTATTTCTGTAGCGCTTTTAACAATGGACCTTGTCTCAAAGTGGCTTTACAGCTTTCCCTTCTTCCTTCCCATCTTCCTTAACGTCTTCCTTTCCTTCCATTTCTTTCCTCCCATTTCTTTCCTCCCTCCTTACTTCCCTTCCCTACCCTGTCCTTTTTTTTCCCCCCTTCCTCCTTCCCTTCCTTTCCTTCCCTTCCAATAAACACACATTATAAAATATGTAAACACAGCAATTCAACTGTAATAAAATCTTAAATATTCATCATTTCCATGATTGCTGGAGTTGTGGATTAAAACGCTGAAGGCAGATGAGTAAAAATGCTTTTGAATTGAATTTGGTTTCAAATTTATTGGGGTTTTCAACCCCAACCCACCCCCCAAAATATATCCATGTTGTATTTAGTTTATTCTTCCTACAGTGAAATAGGAAACTATGTTGTGGCTCATTTTTCCGCAGTAAATTTTGGTGCATGGTTCTGAACCCACTGCTCCCTAGTGGACACATTTGTCCCTCATAGTGTTGTAAGACTTCACCCTGTCCACGATGCTCTGTCGTACTCGCACCAACATGCCAGGGAAAGTATAAATCAGATTTTTTCAACTCCTGCAAGCAATAAAAGCTTAAACTCCATCAGTCCTAAATCATTGTTTTTTGGTAATACATTATTAGACTCTTTCTGGGCAGTTCGTAATTACGAGGTGGGAAGTTGTAATTACGATATCGGGCGATTCGGTCTGTGTGAGATGGAGGTGTACCTTCTCTTAATTAACTACTTAGAAAATACAGCAAGGTTTGTAACTCTCAGAATGCACATCAGGTTGTCTTGCTTTTAATCAATTTCTGAATCCAGTGTAAACTTTATGGTTCCGTATTATACTGTAATTGTACGTTGCTGTTGTATGAGCACGAATCCAGCGTCTGAGATGAGTAATTGTCCGGTTACCGCAAATTTCCGTCACCTCCAGACGTTGCATCCATTGATTCCACCATGTTTTCTGACACACACCGCTAACTTGGAAACTTTCCCCACTCTTAATTATGACTCTTCATGCAACATGTAAATACGTGACTTGAACACACCATATTTCTTCCATGTAACTGCACTTCCTGTCTGTCACCATGTATCCAGGCTGTTTTTGTACCTGAAGATGGGGCGTGATTGTCTGATGATTGTGCATTGACGTATCACGTGAGATATACATACAGAAATCCCGCCACTTCCGACCCGACAGTCCTGACACAGTGCTTACTGTGCGTTACTGTAAGTGGCATGTCAGAGTGACTCACGGCAGATCAGGAGCAAGTGTTGCTTCTGCTTCACGTGTGTGTGCTATGTTCTGGTTTGTTGTGTCAGTGAGCTTGGCCATTAAAGAAACAGCCTGCTAGCTTTAAGCCACTCCACTTACATCAGCCTTTTTAAGGCATGTCTAAAGAAAGACAATGTAGAAGTCCCATATCGTCCCTATAAAATAGACTTAATGGTCTTATTTCTCACTGATTAAACAAACTAATGGTATTAGACTTTAGGTGTGACTCAAATCACATACTTATTCACCAAGTCTCCACCATCTTGTAGTGTAAATAGTGTAATCTCGGTGAACATTTCCACAAAATGAAGTGCACTTGAAGCATCTGCACTTATTCAACCAAAATAAAGAAATGTTGAATGTGTATATAGAGGAAGAGGGACCGATAATGTTTTTTAAGATGGCCGATTAGACTCTGGCGGATAAGACATTTTAACATTTCACTGTATTTTGCATCATTTACTATCGGTTGGGAAACAGCTTAAAGTTCCAGTCAGTGTTCCAGTTAAGATGATGCTAACCTTCTAAATTAATCCGCATAGTATGCAGTACATCATCTGGGATGTAGATTGATTATCCTGTATGTTACTAATAGAATCAGAATCTAGTGATTTAACTGTCAGCATCTGATCTTTCAGTGATGCACAATGCCCATAGTGGACAAGCTGAAGGAGGCCCTGAAGCCGGGCCGAAAGGACTCTACCGATGAGGGAGACCTTAATAAGCTGCTCTCCTCCTCGGCTAAGAAGGTGCTGCTGCAGAAGATCGAGTTCGAGCCGGCCACCAAAGGCTTCAGCTACCAGCTGGAGACGCTCAAGACCAAGTATGTGATCCTGAACCCCAAGACCGAGGGTGTGGTGCAGAGAGCGGCCGAGCCCACACCAATCAAGAGGCAAGGTGAGGTCATCACCATCAGTGTTTGTGCTCAGGTTTTAGTATATGCATATGATGGGTTGGAATAATAGAAGGTATTATACAAATATAATAGAGAGATAAATATTCATATTATATTCTCTCCATTAAAATACATATACTGAGCGAGAGAAAGATAAACAGATGGAGATAAGTGCATAGAGAGAGAGAAGTACACACACTTGTACCTAAGAAAGAGAGAGAAATGCAAACACTTTAGACCTTGGTCCAAAACCAAATCTATTTATGCTAAATGTGAAATACAAAATCAGGTTTAACTGAAAAATAAACAACAATAAAGACATGAAGCTATTACTGACATTTTGAATGGAATCAATATGGAATCATATTGGAATCATATAATCATATGGAAGCATTAACACATTTGTATGCTTCTCCCTACTAAAGAGGCTTAAATCACACTGCTCAATCATAAAACATGTCTTTACCTAATGTGTGTTTGCGCAGGCTCTGAAGGCCTCAGTGGAGGTCAGGGTGACGGCATCCCGGCACCTCAGAAGCTGCTCTTTCCAGGGAACAAACTCTCCATGAAGTGGGAGCGAGTGTACCGGGTGGGAGCGGGCCTCCACAACCTGGGCAACACGTGCTTCCTGAACTCCACCGTGCAGTGTCTCACATACACGCCACCGCTCGCCAACTACCTGCTGTCCAAGGAGCACAGCCGCTCCTGTAAGTACAGAAGTCACACAGACGGAGATTTGCGCAAACACCAGATTTACACCAAGTGACAGCTCTCAATTTTATTGCTTCAGTTGTACAGGTTAAATGCATAAGTATTCAGAGTAGCCAAAATGTTATTCAGTTGTACACTGACGAGGCATAACATTATGACCACCGGTCTAATATTGGTGTTGGTCCCCCTTTTGCTGCCAAAACAGCCCTGACCCGTCATGCACTGTGTACTCTGACCTGTCTATCAGAACCAGCATTAATTTCTTCAGCAATTTGAGCAACAGTAGCTTGTCTGTTGGATCGGGCCAGCCTTCACTCCCCATGTGCATCGATGAGCCTTGGCCGCCCATGACCCTGTCACCGGTTCACCACTGTTCCTTCCTTGGACCACTTTTAATAGATACTGACCACTGCAGACCAGGAACACCCCACAAGCGCTGCAGTTTTGGAGATGCTCTGATCCAGTCGTCTAGCCATCACAATTTGGCCCTTGTCAAACTCGCTTAAATCCTTATGCTTGCCCATTTTTCCTGCTTCTAACACCAACTTTGAGGACAAAATGTTCACTTGCTGCCTAATATTTCCCACCCACTAACAGGTGCCATGATGAGGAGATAATCAGTGTTATTCACTTCACTTGCCAGTGTTCATAATGTTATGCCTGTTATGCCTGATAAGCTGTATAACAGTTCTGAAATAACTGGGGGGGGGGATGTGTCTTAATCATAATGTTGTTTACACTGTTGAAAATCCACACCCCACTGTTATCAAAGTCATTATCGTTATTTATAATATAATTATAATAATAATACAGTTGTTCAAGTCATCAACTTGTTCGACTGGTCACTCGAACCATATAGAATTAAATCCGATTTCTTCCTTTCCTCTTTCTTCACTAGGTCACCAGACAGGTTTCTGTATGATCTGCATCATGCAGAACCATATCATCCAAGCCTTCGCCAACACCGGCAACGCCATCAAGCCCGTGTCGTTTATCCGTGACTTGAAAAGTAAGATTATAGCCTGTGCTGTGGCAGGTGCATGCTCTGTAAGCTGATGCTACTGTTGGATTGCAGAAAAAAGCCTGATTCATCTCACTGACTCAGCCGTATAAAGAAGCGTGTGTGTGTATGTGCGCATGCTCACACACAGACTCTGAACGGTTCTCACTGACTGTAGCCTGTTATTAAAGCTTTAGTCATAAGCCTGATCTCCTTTCGGGGACATTGCGAGTCAGTGAGGTGGTTGGGTTTGTTTTTTGTCTAGCTTTCTCTCTCTCTTTTTTTTTCCTTTCCATGGCTCTTGTGATTATGCAAGAATCATTCCAAAAGCTGTGCTAATGTACCATGAGAGCATACATTATTTGAAATTTTGTTATTAGTGTTTTGTAAATACTCGATGTGCTTTCACTGCAGAAATTGCTCGCCACTTCCGGTTCGGCAGCCAGGAGGACGCCCATGAGTTTTTGCGCTACACCATCGATGCCATGCAGAAAGCCTGCCTTAACGGTTACCCAAAGTAAGACCCACACCAAAAGTGTCCTGTCACGTAGTACTGCTCTTTGGTGCTTTCTCTCTCTTCTTTGAACACACATGGAAACCTGCTGTTCTTCTGATTGTCAGGTTGGACAGGCAGACGCAGGCCACCACACTGGTTCACCAGATCTTTGGGGGTTACCTGAGGTCAAGAGGTAAAGCATGACTCCTACAGAGATGTGGTTCGCACTGATGTGAGAATATAGGGATGCTGGCACATGTGATAAAGTGGCATAAGAAGCCTTAAAAGATGGGGGAAAAACAGTCATAAATAGTTTATATGACTAAGAATAAACTAGGATAAGATTATTTCAATAAAATGTGGAAATGCTGTAATAAACGGTATTTAAAAAAAAATTAAGTTATATAAGTTAAAGCAAATGAAATAAATGTATTTGAATTCTGATGGACTGAAAGCAGTAATTACAGTAATTATAGGGGAAAGGCAGTCTTTAATCCTTCCTGCTGACTTGTAAGTAGAATGGCGACACACTCGGTGTTGTGATGAAATCCTCCTGCCCGGAAGGGGATCTCCCCCACCCGAAGCGGAAAAGTCCTGTTTTTACCAGTAAAGTGGACTCTGATTAGTATCTGCATGCTGGAAGACAGGAAGAGTCATGTAAACAATCGACCGTGAAGCAGCCTGAGTGACTCATGTGTTGGCTTGTAAAGCTTCTAGATCCATTTCAGACAGTCCTTTCAAATGATTACGCTTATCAGAAACAGAACCGGGTGCAGGAAGACATCAACAGAGGCACGTAGTGATTTACGGCGTTTATTTATTTTTCTTTCTTGGAACAAAACTTACATTGATATGAACAGATGTTGCAATTACATATACATATTTATTTTACATATACCTACAACCCTTAGCTGAACAGGTTAGCTGGGTCATATTTTTTTTTTTTTGGAGCACTTGGTACAGTGATACAGCAGTCAGCTCAAACGTGGCTAACATTTATCTGGCAGAAAAGACGATCTTAAGACTGATCTTATGATCCAATAGACAACCAAAAGCAAGAGAGTGGTCTCTCTGGTCAGGGAGGAAAAAAAAACCAAATGAACTGAAATAAATAGCTAATGTTAGCACTTATTTCTCCAGATTGTGGAAAGTTTAGCCTCTTTCATCTGGTAAAATGCTTTACCCCTCTACCACCTCCCCTTTCTGTCAGCTAGAATTGTTTTCTTAGGACAATTGGAAGATGTACACGTACACTGGTCAATTTATAACTGCTGACAGGTGAGGTAAATGACATTGATTATCCGTTACAGCAGCACCTGTCAAGGGGTGAGATAAATTAGGCAGCCAAGTGAACAGAGTTGATTTGTTGGAAGAAAGAAAACTAGGCCTAGTGTAAGGATCTGAGAGACTTTGACAAGTTGTAATAGCTAGAAGACAGCAGGTCTTGTGGGGTGTTCGTGGAATGCAGTAGTTAGTACCGTCCAAAAGGTGACTGGCCATAGACGCCCAAGACACACTGATGTGCAGAAGCACTACTGTAGCACAAACTGCTGAAAAAGTTAATGCTGGATGTAATGGAAAGGAAGGTGTGTTGTATGGGTAACATCTCGGTTCCAGATATCACAGTACACCTTCAGAGGGCTTGTGGTGTCCATGCCTCAATGAGTCAGAGCTGTAGACAATGTTAGTCAGGTGGTTTTAATGTTATGGCTGATCCGTCTGTGTGGTTAATAAGTGGATGATTTTTTTTTGTTTATATTAATATAGGCATATATTTTTTTTAGTTTATAAAGATGAAATAAATCAAATTGTTAAACAGAATGTCTGTGTACGCATGAGTGTGTTCCTCGTGAAAGACATTTAAAGACTTAATATATACAGTCTCAAGAGCAAGTGGAATTTAGGCAACCGTTTGTATTATTTGAAGATGAAATGTTTTGAAAGTGAAGAATCTCTCTCTCTCTCTCTCTCTCTCTCTAGTGAAATGTTCTATTTGTAAAAGTGTGTCAGATACATACGATCCCTACCTGGACATAGCTGTTGAGATTCGGGTGAGTTTTCTCTAGATTTAATGTTTTTTATTGTAAAACATATTGCATTGAAGTTGAAGAAGCACCTCCTAAATTCTCTCTCTCTCCTGTTGGTGTGTGTGGTTTCACTGTCAGCAAGCAGCCAATATTGTTCGTGCTCTGGAGTTGTTTGTCAAGCCGGATGTCTTGAGCGGCGAGAACGCCTACATGTGTGCCAAGTTAGTTGTCTTGTCTTTTTCCCCTTTTAAATATGTCCATTGTACTCATGGAGCGTTTACTTAATTTCCCTAATTTTGCCTGGTAATTTTCCAGGTGTAAGAAGAAAGTCCCGGCAACAAAACGATTCACGGTTCATCGGACGTCGAACGTGCTCACGCTCTCCCTCAAACGCTTCGCCAACTTCAGTGGAGGAAAGATAACCAAGGTAAGCAGAATCGCAATAAAAACCTCTCTGCATTCAAATTAGTTTCTTTCTTTCTTTCTTTCTTTCTTTATTTATTTATTTTCCCCAAACTGGTCATTTCCTCCATCAGGACGTTGGCTACCCAGAGTTCCTGAACATTCGTCCATACATGTCTCAAAACTCAGGAGACCCGGTGATGTATGGCCTTTATGCAGTCCTGGTGCACTCTGGGTACAGCTGTCATGCTGGTCATTACTACTGTTATGTAAAGGTGAGTGTTCTATGGATTTGGAAACATATAAGCTGTTGAATGCTTTTTATTTTTGTTCCTCAGAGCTCCTGAAATCACATTTTATAAGCTTTAAAATAATCACTGGAATCATTACACGATGAGTTCTTTTCATAACCAGTCACTTTTCTGTCACCATTTGACTTTGTGTGTCATGTTCCCACATTTCACCAACTGTGCTAAGTGCAAAGCTGACAATTGATGCCTCATCATTTTGGTTGGAATTTGCTAAAAACCCACATCTGTGCAGTGTTTTTTCTAATTTTTCTCCCATCATCGTTAGGCCAGCAATGGGCAGTGGTACCAGATGAACGATTCGATGGTACATTCCAGTAACATCAAGGTCGTGCTCAATCAGCAGGCTTACGTCCTCTTTTACCTGAGGTAGAACAACACCCATCTCTCTGGTACCTGTTCACTTAAGAGAGATTTGTTTTTGTTTGTTTTTTGAGGCTAACTATTGAGTCCCTGTGCTGTAGGATTCCTGAAAAGAAGAACACGGACAGTTCAGGTGTAAAGCAGAACTTGGTGCATTCTGGAAGGAGTAACATGACCCCCGAGCAGCTGAAGAAAATACCACTAAACGGGCCTTTGTCCTCTCCGCAGATCACCAAGGTCATCATCATTAGGACCAGTAGAATATTTCAGTATGCAGTATGTTAAAAATATACTGGGTTCTGTAACGGTCAGTAAGTTTAACAACACCGGAGAATATTCAGGATGGAGGAGTTTGTGCTTTCTGGTTTCTTGGTAAAATGACAAAGCCACTTTTTTTATTTTCATTAACTTCATGATGGAGAAAAACAATAAAAACTGGTGAGATAACTATCTGTTATATCATCACAGGAGCTTGTTTGTTGAACATTACTGTAAATGTAATTGCAAATTAGATATGTAATTATTAACGGCTCTTTAAATGACTGTAATAGTAGAGGAAATGCAGCCTTTAGTTCTTCATGCTGACTCGCACTATAGAATGGTGAAACACACAGTGTTGTAAGATAAGTCCTGTTTTTACTGTTTAAACAGTAACTCTGACTGATATCTACATGCTGGAAGACAGGAAGACGTGTAAATATTCTGCCATAAACTGGTCTGAGGAAAAGTCGACTCGTATGTTGACTTGTGTAAACCTTCATTTGCATCAAAGTTCATGTTTATCAGATCATGTGTTTTGGCTAGTTCGAACTTGGAATGATTCCAAGCAGATGTGGCAATACAAATTTATTTTATAGATTCCTCTAAACCTTACCTGAACAGTTAGGTTTGTCCTGATTTTTGAGTGCTTGGTACAGCGATACAGGAGCTAAAGCAGTGAATGTGAATAAATTTCATCTTGAGAGAAAGGTTGAGGGAAGTGAAAGACGCATATATATATATATATTAGGTAATGGTTGCATTTCCTTTGTGCCGACTTTGTGTGACCTGTAAATTTGTGTAATTCAATATTGTTTTTTGAGTATGTAGCTTATTCAAATATTTTTTTTGTTTAGAAACTCCATTTGAATCGTGTAAATGGTAGTATGCTTGCAGCAATCTGAAAACTGGTCTTCCAGTTAACAGCAGCAGCTGATCCCTGGTGTGACTGTAACATGATTTGGTTCTTCCGTCCTCTCTCTCTGCAGAAGGTGGACACCGCTCAGCTGAGGAAGATCCAGTCTGTGGACGGAGGGCTGGGCGTGCCGTTGGCGCGTAACGGCTCGGGCATCCAATCGCCCAAACTGGCTAACGGAACCCCGAGGGTGGCGGGTGGCCCAACGCTCATCGAGGAGCCCATCAAGAAGCTAAAGAAGCCTCCTGCTCAGCCACAGAGCCGCAACAACATTCCTGCCTCCTCCAACGGCGTCGCCAAGTCCGAGCAGGACAAGGGGAGCAGCGGCGAGGGGCGGAGCCTGGCCGTGTCTACCTCACTCAAGTCCCTTGCATCAGAGTCCTCGTCAGCGGACACCTCGTCTGAGTCCAAGGTATTTTCACCTTGAGTGCGTTAGAATAAGACCTGGCTGTCGTTGGGATGCGTTCTGCTGAGCTTGAGTTTCTGGTGCTGCATCTTTGGGCTTCCAGGCACATAAACATTAGTTGTCAAGATGTCGGTATTTATAACCAGAGTCCAGGACAAGCACATTGTGTTTCTGGGCTATTTTTAAATTGTAGCTGCCATGTGGGCAAGTAACTTAAATAAGGTGCTGATGTAATGGTCACCGCTTTATTTTCCTTCACTTTTTATTCTTTCTGTTCCTTGTTTCGCAAAGCTAAATCTTTCATTGGATTTGTTTAAACAAACATAACACACTCCAATTGGTTCATACAGCTCTCTTAAGCAAGAAGCACCTCAACGCTGTGATGAGCAGCTGGAGTCTGACCGCTGCCACATGCTGCACTACTAGCATGAACCAATTCAATTCAATTTTATTTGTATAGCGCTTTTAACAAAGAGCATTGTCTCAAAGGAGCTTTACATAAGAAACAACATAAGAAAACAGACAAACAGTCCTAGATGTTATCCCAAGTGAGCAAGCCTTAGGTGACTGAGGCGACTGTGGTATGGAAAAACTCCCTTAGATTGTATGAGGAAGAAACCTAGAGAGAAACCAGACTCAAAAGGGAACCCATCCTCATTTGGGTGACAGCAGAGTGTGTGATTATATTGTGCATTTATGTGTAGTCAATTGTGTGATGCCGATACAGCATATGTAGAATATTATGTAAATTAATAAGGAGGTTGTTGTCGTCCACAGCGTTGCTTTGAATACCCCAATCCTCACAAAGCAGAACCCGGCTGGTGCTGCTCCATCTCCGGATGCCACTGGAGCTGGCACAGTCTCCGTATGCCTCGAGATGGGTAGAAGAAGGGAAACAATAGAACAGAATTAGCGTAGCTGCTGTTCATAATATTAGCAGGCTATTCCAAAGTTTAGGAGCTAAATACAAAAACGCTCTACCCCCTTTTGTCGACTTTGAGATTCTGGGAACTACCAGAAGTCCGGAGTTTTGTGATCTTAAAGAGAGTGGTGGATTGTAACGTGTTAGAAAACTGGTTAGATACCTGGGAGCTAAACTATTTAGAGTCTTGAACATAAGTAGAGTTAATTTATAGTCAATTCTAAGTTTAACAGGTAGCCAGTGCAGGGATGATAATATTGGGGTTATATGATCATATTTTCTTGACCTAGTAAGAACACTGGCGGCTGCATTCTGGACTAACTGTAGCTTGTTTATTGAAGATGCAGGACAACCACCTAGTAATGCATTACAATAGTCCAGTCTGGAGGTCATGAACGCATGAACTAGCTTTTCTGCATCAGATACAGATAAAATGTTCCTAAGCTTGGCAATATTTCTAAGATGGAAGAAGGCTGTTTTTGTAATATTGGAAATATGATTTTCAAAGGACTAGTTGCTGTCTAATATTACGCCCAGGTCTTTCACTGTTGAGCTAGAGCTCAACAATGCGAGAGCTTCTGTGTACTGGTTTTTGGACCAATAAGTAATATCTCTGTCTTATCAGAATTTGGTAATAGAAAATTATCGGTCATCCAATCTTTAATATCTTTAACACACTCAGTTAGTCTAGACAAATTAGATATTTCATCTGGTTTTGATGAAATATATAACTGGGTATCATCGGCATAACAATGAAAAATAATCCCATGCCTTGTAATGATGTTACCCAATGGAAGCATGTATACCGAGAAAAGCAGAGGTCCTAAAACTGATCCTTGTGGGACCCTGTATTTCACTGGCACTACATTGGGCAGTTCTCCATTTAAATCTGGAGGTGGTATCGATCAGACAGGTAGGATCTAAACCATTTTAATGCATACCTATGTGATTTTGTAAGTGATCTACGACAATGTTATGATCTACAGTGTCGAATGCAGCACTAAGATCAAGCAGGACTTAAAATCGAGATGCAGCCTTGGTCCGAAGCTAAAAGCAAGTCATTTGTGATTTTAACTAGTGCAGTTTCTGTACTATGATGGGGCCTAAAACCTGACTGAAATTCTTCAAGGATATTGTTTTCCTCTAGGAAGGAGCATACTTGAGCTGATACTACTTTTTCTAGTATTTTTGATAAAAACGGCAGGTTTTGAAATCGGTCTGTAATTTGATATTTCTTCAGGGTCTAGTTTTGGTTTCTTAAGAAGAGGCTTAATAACTGCTAACTTGAGAGATTTTGGGACATGACTTAGATATAACGAGGAGTTAATAATATCGAGAAGAGGCTCTCCAGCTGCGTGTATCACTTCTTTCATACGTTGGAATTGGATCTAACAAACACGTTGATTTAGCCGTGGTGATAAGTTTAAATAGCTCTTCTTGCCCTATGCTGGTAAAGCATTGTAGCTTTAAGTGTGGAGCTTTAGGCTTGTCTAGATCACGGGATGCTGTCAAAGGTTGAACATCCAATATTTTGTTCCTAATACTATCAGTTTTTTCAGTGAAGAAATTCATAAAGTCCTCACTACTATATTGTGCCGAAATACTCTCTCCAGAAATCATACTGTCTCCAGAAATGCAACCAAGCACCATGAACTGAACCGATCTGGCCATCAGTAGAACCTCTATTTACTCAGTGTATTAATTGGCTTGCATGGAAGTTAGACAATCAGGAATATGAATACAGGACACAGTACAGTGCTAGAATAACATGTAGCCCCCTCACATTTGCTCTTATCAAGTGTGAAGATGCTAGACAGACTCCAAAACCAGCATTAGAAGAGCATTGATAATGCCACCATGTGCTCCTTTTGTTTTTGTTTTTTTGGGAGGTGCAAACACAATATTCTTAACCATCAGAGGGGAAAAAAGATGGTATATAGATGAAAGAAGCAAGTCATCTCCTCCCAGGTTTTCTAAGACTCTGTTAATCCACATAACTGTGTGACTGTTTTCCTATTCAGTCACAATTTCCAAAGCTAAATTTCATTTAAAATTGAAATGAAAATGCATTTATTTAATGTTCATTTATCTTAAAAATAAATAAATAAATGGAAATTCTATAGAATATACTGTTTCTGTTGATTTTAAGGAGATTTTTTTTTTTACATTATACTATCATTAGGGCATGTTGCTATGGCAACTGCTAATCATAACTGCCTACATTTTCCAATTTTATTTCTTTAATTATTATTCATTTTTAATAAGCTCATTCCCCTCTGACCCTCACTCAGGATTCGATTGGCACCAGGAGTGCTCCCGCGGGAGACGTGGCTACACCTGCCAAGAGCATCGTAAACAGAACGGCCTCTCCGGCTAAAAGCACCGAGCGGCTTGCTGCTGAGGATCAGAAGTCGGCCAAGCTGAAACCTCCCGCCCTCAACAACATCGCATCCGAACAAACCAGCACCATGTCGCCCCCTCCTGCCAAGAGACTGGCACTGTCTGCCAAGAAGGTGAGTGTCACTCTCACTGCCGCTTCTCTCCCATAGCCAGAAGTTTAGAACAGGTGTGGGATTGATGCGGTCTTACATTACCAAGTTGCAAGATGAACAGCATTTTAATCAAAAATTAGTCCGACTAGAGCTGCCTTCAACTGCACCTCAGATTATCCTGTTTTCTGATATCGTTCCAAAATGGAATGACTTGCTAATTATCTAGTTAACAACTAACATGCTCCTCAATGGCATGCAAGTGTTTCTTTCTCAGTTTTCTTTTTTTGTTTGTATTTCTTTAGTAGGCACTTTGATCCTTTTTCCACTGTATTTAACCCACAATGGCATTCAAGTACCTGCTGAGAGCGGCAACAGTTCCCTAACAATCGAGCCAGATATATTTTGGTATCTTGTTTTATTTTTTAAAAAAAAAGGCATAATCAAAATAATAATACAACTAGCATTTAAAAGGTGTTTACCATCGCTTAATAGTTTGTCTTGTTAAAAGTTATTCCCTTTAAAAGCAAGTTTAAGCATTTAGAAAAAATTATGAAGTTCCAAAATTCTACTATAGACACCATGCTTTCCTTTGCCCCTTAGTTCCAGTGAAAGGAACTCTTAATGCTTCAGCATACCAAGACATTTTGGACAATTTCATGCTCCCAACTTTGTGGGACAGTTTGGGGATGACCCCTTCCTGTTCCAACATGACTGCACACCAGTGCACAAAGCAAGGTCCATAAAGACATGGATGATGTTTGGTGTGGAGGAACTTGACTGGCCTGCACAGAGTCCTGACCTCAACCTTATAGAACACCTTTGGGATGAATTAGAGCGGAGACTGTGAGCCAGACCCTTCTTATCCAACATCAGTGCCTGACCTCACAAATGTGCTTTTAAAGGAATAGTCAAAAATTCCCATAAACACACTCCTATACCTTGTGAAACCCTTCCCAGAAGAGTTGAAGCTGTTATAGCTGCAAAGGGTGGGCCAACTCCATATTACATTCATGTGCATGTAAAGGCAGACTTCCCAAAATAATAAATACAAATTAATAAATACAAAATGATGTATATGTAATGTAGCCTGATTCCTGACCATCTGTATTATATGTGTACAACATTAGCAACAGGAATAGCATTCATACGATGACGGTCTGTTAGATTACATCGTTGCTCAGCTGTATATTGTATTTCTTTGTCTTGCGCCTGCTGCCTGCCCCTTCATTCTTTCCCAGCAGATATTTGTGACTGAGTTCTGTTTGGTTGCGTAGCTGTGCAACAGTAAATCTCTTTAAGTGTCTTCTCTTGTGTCGATGCTGTTGTCCAAGGTCGGCACTACTGTCCATTTTAGAATTTCGTTGTCTTCCTTTGCTTTCAGATTCTTTCTTTCTAACCATTTGTAATTCTTCTCTGCCATCGCCCCCTTTCCATTTTTTTTTTCCTCTCCCCATTTTTCTTTGTGTTTTTTCCTCCCGATTTTCCCGTCCACGTTTTGATCCCTTTATCTTTGTCACATTTGTTTGGCTATGGTTCATTTTTTTTTTTTATTTGTTTATTTTTTTTTCGACCACAAAGTTTTTATTTATGTCAATAACTGCAGGCCAGTCCCAGTCCCAGTCCCAGTCCGAACCAGAACAGCAGCAGCAGCAGCCACAGCACTGAGGCTCCGTCCTCGTCATTGCATCATCAGTCCTGTGACCCTATGCATTCAGCTCTACTTCACCCTCTGACCCCCACCTCACCTTCCCAATACCACAGGTACTCTTATCTTGCCTTTAATGATCATCTGTGCAGTGTGTGTGTGTTGCGTGCGTGTGTGTGTGTGTCTGTGTGATTTTTTTTTTTAATGTAAACTCATATGACCTTATTCTCAAATTACTTAAAGGAATAGTTTAGAAACCAGTTTCTGCACCTTGACCACATCTAAAGGCCTTGATTTAACTGGATCAGTGTTTTAGATTAGATTAGACCCATGTACTACTTGTTCGTTCTCAGCCTAAATCCTCTAGTCTGTATTTTGGACTTTAATAAATACAAACAAAACAAAATCCTGATACATTAATCCTTTTTCTCAATACTTTCCTGGCTTTAAAATAGAACATAAAATGACTGAATTGCATTGTGGGATCGCAGCACAGTAGCTCTGATGATTAATAGGAATATTAGCTCAGTTACACTATTTTGGTGTGCTGGCAATATTCGAGCTAACATACTGCTTACTTTGTGCTGTTTGTGTGCAGTTTAGCATGAGTAATACATATAGTATGTCTACTTGAACGCAGACCACGACCATAATTATAGGTCAAATTCACTATAGTTTCCACTTTTGTGTTTTTTTTTTTCCATTCAGAGTAACAGTAGCACATAGAATCCCGGGTGCATCAGCTGATGTTTTCAGTAATCTGAACAACCCTAAGATGGTTGCTGTAAAAATTCTTCCTTGAGAGTCCTCTGTATAGACTTCACTTATCTGATTGCATGGTCTCTAAATTCTTTTACTGTACATTACCGCAGCTACTGTTTCATTAGAAGCTCCTTCAGTGTGGTTAGATTTCATGTCTCCTGCACGTCAGTGTATTTGATGAAGCACTGTGATGAACACTGGTGCCTTTTCTCATGTTGTTGTGGTTGTTTATCTTCCAGGATTCCATTCCATTCTGCCAAGCAGCCTCAGCATGTACCTCATCTCTTTAAAAATGCAAGTCTATCTAAGGAGCCGTCCTCCTCCTTCCCCTCTCCTTTCTCCTCCTCCTCCTCCTCCTCCTTTTTGAAGAATCCCACACTTTCTTCTCCAGTCAGCAGGCTTCACCCCTGCCCTGCCAGCAACTGCGGACCAATCCAGAGCCAGAAAACCACCGAATCTGCCACAGGGTTTGCCGATGGCCTCACCAATCCAACCTTAAAAAAAAAGAAGAAGAAAAAAAAGCGGCGCCATTCTGAAATGGAAAACCCCGTTGCTGAGCTTCCTGCCAAAGTAGAGCAAGAGATGCCAGAGCTCACAGCTGAAAGGAGAAAGGTAAAAAAGCGCAAGAAACGGAAACGAGAAGAGCAGCCAAACAGCGTGACTGTTCAGAGAGAAGACGTGCAGTGCCATCTGGAGCCATCGGGTCAGGATGAAGACTGGTGCCTCGGAGAGACGTGGAGTATAAACCCAAATGGAAGTTCAGAAAGGCCAAAACAGCAACCACAGCCGAGCACAGAGCCAAAACCATCTGAGACCCAAGAGCAAATTCAGCCAGTGTTGTGTGAGACTCCACAGAACCATCATGACTCCACTGTTAAAAAGAAAAAGAAGAAGAAAAAGCACAAAGAGAAGCTGAATGATGATAACATCAAGCATGAGTCTTCTGAAAGGTTGGTGGTTTTCACTACAGTAATTCCCTACGCTGTTATTTCCCTAACCAACATGATGCACTTTTTTTTTTTTAAAACTGTGCATGATGCAACACTTTCTTGCCACTTTGCCCTTTATAGAAAAGCTGAGATGACAGATATAGACACAGAGTCGCTGGATTTGAGTGCCTCAAAGAAAAAAGCCAAGAAGAGGAAAAGAGAAGCACACCAGAGAGAGGCTGAGGATGCTCAGGGGGACAATGCTGGAGAGGAGTCACTTAGTCAGACCAACCACGTGGTGCTGGAGAAGACCTGCAAACCCAGCACAGGTACTGACCATAAACATAGCACTGTGTGTTTTATTCACCTTTTTTATTGATATAAATATGAAGTAAGTCTCAAGGCACTTTTTTTTTTTTTTTTTTTTTTTTTTAATTTATTTCTTGTTTCTTGTAATATCAAGTAAAGCCACAAGTCTAGAGGGTGGAGTCTGACCTGATTTAGCTCCACCTACCTGTATGGAATCAGAACTAAATCAGGTCAGACTCCACCCTCTGGACTTTAAGATTGATCCCACACAGGTTGAATAAGCCAGAGGGTAGGATCTCACCTGATTTGTTCTCCTCCTACCCTGGAGGAGTCGAGCTAAAAGTTCAGAGGGTGGAGTCTGGCATGATTAAGCTCCTCCTACCTGGGTGAAGTCAGGCTTAAACTCCAGCAGTTGGTGACAACTGTGTGTTTCAGACTCGATAAAATGATGATGAATGTATTGTAGAGAGTCTCATGGGCCAGGGTTATAATAGGAGCGGGATCATGTCCAGCTCTACCCTTTGACTGAAGGACTATGTCCATTTATGCATGAGATAGGGAGAACATTTGCTGATTTATTTACTATCAGCTGACTTTTTATCAAAAATGGAAAATAATTTATCAGTTAGAGGTAGTTCTTGGCATAAATTGGCACAGGTTCCCCATCTCACAAGCTCATACAGGTTCCTATAAGACCAGCAGTATACAACACATTGAAAAATGACTTTGTCAAACAAAAGTAGCCTGGATTCTGAAAGCTGAGTGTTCAGGAGAAATGGACGAGGCCGTTATACTTCTGGGAAATATGCCACAACCCCATTTGTTTAATTTGTCTTTGTCCAAAGTGACTTTAATATGCCCAAAGAACTTAATATTCCAAGGCACCACTAAACCAATCATGATTTAAAACGATGCCCCTGTATACTAGAGATACGGAGAGACAAGGAAAACGGTCTGAGTGCACTTCTCAAATAGTATCAGTCTGTTTTCCAAGATAGTCCTAAGATGAATGTTGCTATAGTGAAGGTTGGCAAAGATCAGCAAGAGGTTAAAGCAGTGTGTTTACAGCACTAGAAAGACAACATGCATTGTCTGTTGTATCGTGGGAAAATAGCACTCACTGAAAGTCAGGAACAAATTTGTTCTTTCATAAAAGTAACCATTTTATTACACATTAGTAATGTCTAGTGAAAAGGTAAAATCTCACATCAAGAGTCTGCACCAGTACACCCACTCTGAGCACGTAAATGTGTACATGTGGATATTTGTTTGAAGTGGAAACATTTCATCTGTTGAACTGTTCTCATATTAGGGATGCAACAATACAGTTAACCCACGGTTCAATACATACCCCGGTTTTTACCCACGGTTTTCGGTTTGGTTTGGATGGCTTGGTAAATTAAAGTTTTTTTTCCCCATTATTCTTTGCTCAGGTGACAGGAACAGTAAGATGTTATGAAGGAAAAAAAAACTGGTTTTAGTTGCAATTCTCTTTATTTTACTTAAATGCAAAAATCAACTTGTACACATTCATAATGTACTGAAAATAGTGAGATATAAAAATTAGCGCTTGTATGACTTTATTACAGGAGACGGGTTTGAGGTACGGCGCTCTTTTTTTCCCACAATCCGCTATGTAATGAACAGTAAGGGTGAGATAACTCTGTTACCCGCGAGGTCCAAATATCTATTATTAGAGCAAGGCTTTGCTCTTCAGCCGATTCGTTTTCAATTTTTTGCGTTTTTTTTCGTAGAGGTCGGAAAATAGGACGCGACGGTAGTGTGTAACGCAGTTCGAGCACTTTTGCCGAAAGCCCACATCACCGATCACAGAAAACGGCTGCAAATCTTTAGCAATTATTATATTATAATCATTTTTTGTGTCTCTTGGAACCAGTTGGGTATGAATGCTGGAAGGAATCAGCTAGGGACTGTTGCTTTTTGGATGCCTGTGTTACCTGCTCTGCCATCCTGCTTCCAGACAGTGATATCTCTGGGTGATGGAGCTGCAGATGTGCAGTCATTTTGGAAGTATTTTCATGTGAGTAGGTAACTCGTGTGTAACAGTGCTTGCACACAGTCATTTTTTTGTTTCATCGGCATCATAATCGACAACAAATCCGAAATGTCCCCACACCACAGATTTGAAAGTCGGCACTGCTTCCTCATATTTGTCTCACTTCACCGCTCTCCAGGGTTAGAGTGAAATGAGACACCAGCATCGCATGGTTACCGCCCCTAACTTTAGCGCTCACTGATTGGATATTTACTCGCGGGGAGGCGTGTCTGTCTCAGCGCGTAGACATATAGTACAGGCAAACACAAACAGGCGGTTCAGAGAGTAACAAAACACATGGTTATTATTGTTTTAAGAAAAAAACGCGGTTCACATACAGGTATTGAACCGTGGAGGTCGTACCAAACGGTTCAATATTATATTGAGTATTGTGGCATCCCTATCTCATATACTAATGCGCAGTCTTGCTGTTCACAGCTGCAGTGGTGGTCTGGGACAGCCAGGTTCAGGACGGATATAAGCGCAGTAGAGACACTGCTGATCCAGAGCAGGCATCCAAGAAAGAGTCTCGTCCCGCTGCTGCAGCCTGGGACGGCAAGAAGAGCTCTAGTGTAGTCGAGGAACTGCTTAAGAACGCCACCGATAAAGCGTACGGAACTGAAGGTGAGGTTCATCCGAGTACTGTTTTCTTTTTGTAGACCCCACAAATCATGTGAGAGGACTCGCATGAGGTGAATTCACATGAGCCTTTCAGACAGTTATACAGCCTCGGCAATTAAGCAAATGAAACTTCCTTACTTACTCTTGGCACAAATGTCCTCCACCTCGATGCACTTTGTTCATTGCTCATTAAGTTTCTGATTCAGAACATCGAATGAACAGCTCACGATTCCCTGCAGCACCAGTCTAGACGCGGTCCTTTTACTTGCAGTAACTAAGCTAGTGAAACCTTCTCTGTGCACCACTTCATTTGTGTCTCTTCTTGATATTAAGTGATATGTGAGAAAAAGGAGCAATTTTTTATACGGTCCTGCTTGTTTTTTCTTTTCAGCTCATGGAGTGCTCAGCAATATGCTAATGAACTAAAGCTGAATATGCTAATGAACTAATGCTGAAACATCTAAACATGTTAGAACTAAGACTAAGAGAAATACTGGGAGAACAAATAAGACATTTGCTAAGCACTACCTTTTGAACCATCAGTTGCTTATATTCCTGTTTGTGTTCAGTCTTCAGTTGGGATGGAGAGCGCTCTGCTATCAGTAGAGATGCCATGCAGGATACATGCGATGCCAAACACGACACCGTAATCGACGAATGGGATGAAGAGTTCGACAGTGGCAAGGTGAGGGTTTTTACCTGTAGTGTAATTACTGATGTGTTTGATTAGTTATGCTTATCTGATGTGCTTTCAAATGAATAGGTAAAGAAGGTGAAGAAGTTTAAGAAAGAAAGGAGAAGTGCTAACGTCTTCCAGAAGATCCAGGATCGGCGTAACATGTGGTCTGTCACACCAGGAGGAAGGAGGAACAGCTGGGGTCATCGCTACTGACATGATGGGTGAGTGTAGGGAGGAGTCTGAAGAGAGATTTCAGTTATTTCTTACGGGTTATGACGCATGGTTACAGTGTTTTCCAGCCATTAAGACATTCTGGAGTACAAGAAACTCCCTAAATCACATCTCTATAAACTCTCACCATCCACATTAATAGGAACACCTGTAGTAGTAGTAGTAGTAACCAGGACCTGTGCTGAATCAATCTGCTTGATTTGTATTTGAGTCAAGTCTAAAAAGCACATAGCTCCATTTACTCTTAAAACTTTCAGCTTATCAGTGAATCTTTACAATGTTTCCTAATTAGGGCATGTCTGAGAATAGAACATTTGTCTCTGTATCCGTTACAGATTCGAGATCCTGTTCACACACACCCTGGCTCGACCGTCTTATTGGAGAAGAAGCTGCATGATCTCTCTGAGAATGTTCCAGAATTGCAGGAGGCTCGTGTGGTGGGGGGGGAAGTCAAAAACACATCGATGAGACCAAAGCCATCTGCAAGGGCTGAAGTCCAGTATGAATCAATTGGGCCTAGGTTTGAGCCAAACCAGTGTATTGTGGTGTCAGGTTCCAACCACCATAATAAACTATTTTAGCCACATATAACTTGAGTCCATGGTGAAATACTGTACTGTATCTTGTTGTATCAGGAAAGCAGGCAATTATTCCCCGAAGACTGATAAAATGGTGGGTAATGGTGCTGTTATTATTGGCCTACACTACTGCCTAGACTAATGACGAGAGAAACGACATCACAAAGAATGAATCTGCTTCCCCTCCCTATTCTTAAAGATTTGTTTCACTTTATTACATATTAGATATAACATAATCCCAATGGCCAGTGATCTACTACATAAAAGCTATGTAAGGCCTGCAGTCTTGCTCAATTTTAATTCCGTTAACGATTTTTTTTTTTTATTATATGAGCCTCATTGAATCCTCCCTAAATCCTCCATGTTGCCTGCTTATTGCATCGAATATTGTTGAAGAAAATGTGGTTCCTATTATATCTATTATAATCTAATATCCAAAAATGACAAGCTTAATGTTTCACCATTAGAATGAATGGACAAACTGTCTATCTGTAACCTGTCTAAAGTCCAGGCTGCTTCAATATAAAAACATATCCATCCATCTCATCGCCGGAGAGGCTGCGACGGCAGAGCTCCATCCATTAGAAAAGCGCAGGGAAGGTTCTAGTGTGTATTTCACATTATACATGCCAATGCCACTGTTTCTACTCTCTATGCAAGTCAGACAGGTCTTTAAAAAAATGTTCTCTCTGTTCCTTTCCTACAGTGCAAACATCCTCTTCATCCCTCATTTTCACTGCTCATTCGTAATCCAGAGTGTACCATTTTCTCTGGATTTGTAGTATAATGCTTTAGAACAAAAAGATTTATTTTACTCCAGAGATCTAGCCACAGACTAATAGTGAGTAAGATGTGAAGCTTTCTGGAATAGAACATTGTACAGTCCCACTTGTGCTCTGTGTGACTTCCTTAAACATCCTTGTAGTCAAGAGTTGGACCCCCCCCCCCCCCGATACTTCCATTTTAGAAAAAGTTGCCTTGAATTAATAAAAAAAAAGAAAACGAATAGATGATCCTAAAAGAGATCTACTTTATCATTTAAAAGTGAGACGCATATTTAAATGCGCATGTATTTCACAAACGAAGCCTAATATATGAAAGGGGTTTTTTTTTTTTTTTTTTTTTTGGACTGTAACTGTAGAATTTTCTCAGCGGACAGACGTGCGAGTGCTGTGCAAAACTCGGCGTCTGGAGGAACATAAGAACTGTGAACACTGTTGAATGTGTTAGTGTTAGAAATGTTACTCGGAACTTTTTCAGTAGAACCGATGCTGAAGAATACACTGATCTTTAATTCATGATCATTTACGCCACTGGTTCTATAACTTTATGATGCCCTTTCAAGACTTAAGGAAAAAAAAATGTTGAGACTATATGAATATAAATATACAGGTGCAATAAAGTTGTGGTTTATTTTATTTTTTTCTTTTGTGGAGGGGAAAAAAAAAACCCTATTTCCTTTGGCCTTGATTTCCAGGCTACTCCTACAAATGTATTTGTGAACAAATAGCAAAAAAAAAAGTTTTTTCATCAAATTGTTCCAGTTATTTTAACCAATGTATTAAGATTTTAGTTAGTTTTCCATGTTTGGGCTTATATAAGGTAGTTCAAGTAAATTGACAATTGATGGATTTGTAATGTAATGGTCCAAATCAGGAAAATGCATAAATACAAGTTGTAATAAACACCAATGGAAATCTTAATCATGTTAGTGTCATTCGGGAGCTTTTCTCAGCCCTCGTCTTTGAGTGATCACGGCAAGACTGACTCTCTCTCAGTTCACGTTAAAAGATAACAGTATTTTAAAGGATTTACGTAAAATGTAAGCGTCTGTGTTAACATATGGACCAGAAATGACTGTACAAGTGTCCACAGGGTCCAGTGTGATTTTCCTATAACTTGGAGAAATCAACTCCAAATGTGTCTGCAGGAATGCTCTTCAGCTGCAGGTCTGATCCTTCTTGTTCTGAATCGGATTGCCTGGAGTCCCCTTAAAATATACTTCAAACAGGAAGGAAGTTATAAAACTAATTCAGTTGTTTGACCTTGGTGTGACCCTGACATTTTTTTAAATTTCATCAAATTATCTGCTGTTAAAAAAAAATACTAATTCCATCTAAATCCTAATAAAATCCCCCACAAAAAAACACAACCACTTGTTCCTAAGATAACACAATCTCAAATGGTTACGCAAACTGATAAACAGACAAACACGACAAACATAAATCTAGGTTGTGTAGTCATAAAAATGTGGTCCACTGCCTCAGATCTCCATGCAATGTAAGAGGCATGCTAATTACACAACCCCGACCTTGTCCAGTGACTCCAGCTGAATCATTTTCGCCACTGCAGCCTTGCCACTATGGAGATTTCTTGAAGATTAATGCCATAATAATCTCAGCCGCAGAGCTGGACTCCAAGACAAGTTTTGTGGCACTGGCTGCTGAAGAGAGGGCATGTCCACTGGGTTAAGGAACTGTTCTAATTGCTACTTGGAAATGATTTCATATATCTCGCATATGTGAAAGCTTCCTTGCACTTGCTTATTAGAACAAGTTTTATATGGCCTTTATAGATTCTTTGCATGCCTTAGCTTTTGCTTCTGCAACTGCAGATAGCAGCTCTTCTGCCTTACCTATACCTCTCAAGTGAAACAGGAAAGCCTTCTGTTAACATTAATTGGAAGGCGTTTATCTTCAATTTGATAACTTCTTATGAACCACTTGTGTCCATCAGAGCATCTTAAGCTTACAGCCATTTGGACATACAGTGGAATCTCGGCGTACAAATGCCCTCCCTTGATGAATTTTCGCCTTAAGAATTGAAATTTTGCAAGAAATTTCCATCGGCATACGAACGGACCGAACCGAACACCAGCTAAGTTGTGCATACGTCTGGGAACCAATCAAAACTTGTTTGCATCAGTGAAAAGCCAAGCAAAGCTAATCAATGAGAATTTTTATAGATGTTTTTCCACTCAGTGAAACCTGTTTCGAAAGAGTCAGCCCACGTTACCAACCTTGTTTTTGGCATGCGTTCAAAAGCTACTTGATTTTTTTTTTTTCATGTTTTTTGTTGACAAAATTGTGCCATGGGTGGTCTGTTTTATTTTTAGCCCAAGCTTGGTGGCACGACTTCCTGTGAGGACCCTTGACCCTTGGAATTAGCTGAAACGGATTATCTGCATTTACATTATCTCTTATGGGAAAATGTGTTTTGCAGTGTGGATTTTCAACTTAAGAACGCGCCTCCAGAACGAAGTAAATTCATATGCCAAGGTTCCACTGTAAAGTCTTGCAGATGTCTCCCAAGCAGCCCGGAAGGCACACCTGGGTTTGCCATGTAAAGTTGGCTGGTGCCCTGTACAATGAATTCTACTCACCACCAAGTGGTAATCAGTTGACTGCTTAATTGACAAAACAGTCTGGAGATCATTTATTGACCATTGACCAAGGTCAGGTCTTTGTTATTGTCCAATCTCTGGCCTGGACAAAAGTCTACTACCATTTCACTACTTTGGTTCATACTTGAGAGGTACCATTGTCCAGCTGCTTTAAGAGAGCTGAATACTCCAAACTGCTGCTTAACAGTCAGAGTTTTTATTCCTGAGATTCCAGATCTCATGGAGGCAAAACTCATGTGGGGGCAAAACTGCAGCCTGGATCCTGTAGGAACTCGAGTTGGGTGCAAGAGGGAGCACCCATGATCATGATATTTGGTACTGGAGCCCTTAGAGTGTGGATGTATGCTATAAATATTTTAACTATATGAAGGCTTTTCTGTTTCACATACAGATTCATGCTTTTTTCCCACCAGCATTAAGTATTAACCTCCCAGTAAAATAGCCTAGACATTCATCTAAGGGAATGACATGACCCTTCACCATGGCAAGGTCTCATCTTAATAAAAGAGATGATGATAAAGGAAATCTGTTTACAGTTGCTATCCAAAGGTGATGACAGGAACTAACTTGTTTCACAGACATTTCAGATCATTAAACCATAAATCCATAAAAATGATGTGCCATTCTTTAGCAAATAAGAAATTGAGATTATTTGGCAAAAATAATGTGTGTGTTTTTTAGAATCCATGTCATGTTAATTGTGGTTTAATAAACATTTTGAAGAGGATTAGTTTAGATTTTGTTGTGACACGGTGCAACAGCACCACCAGTGGTGGTAAGAAAAACAGACTGGTATGAAGAGAGCTTGTGGGATAGGTGTAACCTGGATGTAGCCATGTATTACAGTCATGTCTATGTCTTAGCTACATCGAAAATCCAATGGGTTAATATGTCATAACCCACTTCAGTGATGTTTGTTATACATCATCTTGTAGTCTGCCCCTAAAATGCTTTTGGAGGAGAAGCTAAAACTTGGTAGACTGACTGAACTGTACGTTTAGAGTTTTTTTGGTCTGAACAAAAGATTTACAACTTTTATTATTATTAAATCCTTTGAATATAATTGGTCAACCCTAATAGTCCTGATTAATGAAATACTGGAAAGATCGGGGTTCAAGCCCCAGCACAGGCAAGTTATGACTGTTGGGCCCTTGAACAAGGCCCCTAACCCACCCTGCGAGATATATGCGAGAAATAAAGACAACTTAACAAGCATTTAATATCACATGACCATTGGTTTCAAAATTATTTAATTGAATTTGTAGTTGGCTTTTACTACTCATGCTTCAGCTAAGTGGAATTTAATTTGTTATCTTACGTACTTGTATTGTTAACGTTGGATAATTACTACTAACCCTAGCAGTGACTTTTGTCCATAGATTTTGTTGGTGCCCAGGATGTAATTAATAACAAAATTTCATCAAAAGGCTATTACACTTGATGTATGCCAGAGGCTACTATGAAGGGTGGTTTTAGACTAACCCCAGCTAAGAAACAACAAAATAGTCATCCATTGCTTTTTTTTAAGTTGTTTTAGACACCTTTGTTTTAGATGTTTGAAGTAATATCATTAACCAGGGTTGACATGTTTTAACCACATCACAAAACCCACACAATTACTTCAAGCTAGCAAACCCGTCACTAACTATCCTGTGCGCTCCTTCTCTAATGAAACACAAGCAGAGGGCGAGAGAATCCTAGCCATACTGGACCTCTAGTAGCTCTTGTTGCAATTCCCATCTTTGACCACTAGGTGCAACAATAACTACAGAAGCTAAGCCTTTACATAGGTGTGACGTGTGAAATGGCGAACAAGTCAATAGAGCTGCTTATATCTGCCAAATAGCTACAGTTTTAAGTCTTAAACACTAATCTTTAATCTTGTTTCTTATAAAAATAACTATTAGGCAAAAGCCAGACTTTTTGACATACACTTTATATTGCCAAAAGTTTTGGAACACCCCTCAAAGTCATTGAATTCAGGGGTTTGCCTCGGCCCCTTGGTTCCAGTAAAAGGAACTCTTAATGCTTCAGCATAGCAAGGCATTTTGGACAATTTCATTCTTCAAAATTTGGGGGAACAGTTTGGGGATGACCCCTTCCTGTTCCAACATGACTGCACACCAGCGCACAAAGCAAGGTCCATAAAGACATGGATGAGAATGTTTGGTGTGGAGGAACTTTACAGAGTCCTGACCTCAACCTGATAGAACACCTTTGGGATGAATTAGAGCAGAGACTGCAAGTGCCTGACCTCACAAATGCTCTTCTAGAGGAAAGGTCAAAAATTCCCATAAACACACTCCTAAACCTTGTGGAAAGCCTTCCCAGAAGAGTTGAAGCTGTTATAGCTGCAAAGGGCGGGCCATCTCCATACTACATTCATGTGCATGTAAAAGCAGATGTCCAAGTTTTGTCCTGGCTCGCAGTCTCCACTCTAATTCATCCCAAAGGTGTTTTATCATGTTGAGGTCAGGACTCTGTCAAGTTTCTCCACACCAAACTCACTCGTCCATGTCTTTATGGACCTTGCTTTGTGCACTGGTGTGCAGTCATTGGAACAGGAAGGGTTCAGTTGTTGGAACAGGAAGAGTTCATCCCCAAACTGTTCCCACAAAGTTGGGAGCATGAAATTGTCCAAAATGTCTTGGTATGCTGAAGCATTAAGAGTTCCTTTCACTGGAAGCCCAACCCCTGAATTCAATGATTTGTAAGGGTGTCCCAAAACTTTTGGCAAATATAGTCCATTTCACTAATTGGCTCCGGTGTGTATTTAAATTTAGAGCTCACGTTCACACAAATCGCCAGTAGGCGTTCCTACTGGTTGCCATAGCAATAATGTTTATCAATGGTTGGTGCAATTAGCACTTTAACTGACAATACATCAGTTTTCTTGCCGCTAAAATGGAACATTACGGAGGGAGAGCGTTTGTATATAAAATGCACCAGTGTATTTATGCATCATATACGAAATATGATAAAGGAGAAGGCTCTTTGTCATGGATCACGTGCGCTCTACTGTCTCCAAGTCGCTCCATATTTACATACAGTGAAACTTTTCACAACATTGTCACGTGGTTGGACACGCCCACATCTAGTAACCAAGCAAGCTCATAGCAAGTCCTACATCTCTATTGAAAATGAACGATCGCTGTATCCTTATTGAGGGTATCATTATTATTGCAGCAGCAAGAATAACCCCATCTATTTCACCTGTTCGCTGAGCCTGATGCATAGCACATAGTATTTAGGGCGTGACATCATGCTGAAAAGGAGGAGTCACAGATAGATAGATAGAGAATATCAAATCAGGCAAGTATAAAAGCGTATCAGAGGTGGCGCAGGGTAGTCTCTCAGAATCAGAACATTGGGGAGAGAGAGAGAGAGAGAGAGAGAGAGAGAGAGACGGCATCAGCACTGCGCCAGCATCGCCTCCCACTCTCTCCACTCTCCCAGTCTCCCACAGCCGGCATGGAGGCGGAAAGCCACGGTAAGAGCGCATCCTTTACCGCACTTGAGTCGTGACTGAATGAATCGCCTTTTGTAGCATTGCGTAGCATCATTTTTTTCTTTTGCACACACTTTATCGTTCCTGTGGGGTTTAATTCTTTCTTTGCGTATCTAAATACGTACGAAGTGCTTGAGGGCGCGCGCCAAGTTTGGGAGGAGAGAGAGAGAGAGAGAGAGAGCACGTCTGATCTCTTCATGGAGGTTAGAAATTATTAACTGAACTGATGCTGCGTCGAGGCTTTTCCTCAACACCGTGCCCAACCCTGGTCCTGTTTCATAACCACGTTCATGAACCATGATTGTTGATTTTTTTTTTCTTCTAGGTTCCCAAATCTGGTCCTGGTCTTGAAGTACCTCTTCATCATGCACATTTTTTGCTTTCAGTCTTTTCTCTCCTCCTCATTCAACTAATCAACAGCAGCACTTCCTGAGAGCACGGGGGTACTCCAGGACCAGCTTTGAGAACCTGTGGCCTAGAACTTTGTGTAACTCCTCACATTACGATGCAGAGTGGTTTTCAGTCGATACCACGATCTTTGGTGACTCTCGAGCCGTAATGTTTTACCGTATAATCCACGATGGTTTACGGTATGATGAAAAAATGCTCATTCCCCCCCCCACAATGGTCAAACTGCATTGCTCTGCTATTTTAAAGATGGAAAGATCTTAATTATTCATCGGTCAGCTTGCTAAATGCACGATGCATCTCAGAATAGCGCATCTCGGAATAGAGACTGTGGTTGCAGTGTTCCATTGCAGGAGATCATCTGTCGTTGAGCCTTCAAGATTTCTGCATGTAGATTGATCTCAAATTTGATTAGTGATTTTGTGGGATTTTAATATGTTGGCAATAATGATTTGGAACGCATTTTGCATGCGAGTTGGTCAAATGAGCAACAGTGGGAAAGAGAAAGACGACATGTTCAGGAAGAATCAAAACATTGTGTTTTTTTTGAAATTTCAATGTTACCTACACAATATGACATGCATAAGGTGCTGCAAACTTTCTGGTTCACGTTGACATGATTGAATGATATAATTGCTGCAGATTTATTAGCTGCACATTCATGGTATTAAGAGCTGCAATTGCAATGTGTGCCAAGAAAACATTCTCTACAATCAGCCTGATCTTTGCACACAGTGAGTCTGTAGTCCATTGTTGGCACAATATTCTGACCCTTCCATCCGCACGTTGCAGCAGAAATCGAGAGCAATCAGACCAGGAGGAAGCTCTCCAGCTTCAGTGAGCCTTTTCCCACTATAGCCTCAGATTCCTGTTCTTGGCTTACAGGAGTGGAACCTGATGGAGACTGTCTGTTTTTGTAGACCCTCTGCCTCAAGATTCAAGGTTCATAGCTTTCCTGTCGTCTCGAACCAAAATTTTTCACACCAGGCTGTGCAAACTCTAAAATCTGTTCCAGTTTCTGAAACACTCAGACTCCATCTCAGTCCATCTGGCACCAATAACCATGCCATGGCTAAAAATCACAGAGATCCTAATTATGTTCCCCTTAATTCTGATGTTTCATGTAAACATTACCAGAAATTCTGGATCTGTGTCTGTTTGATTTTATGCATTTGTGCTGCTGCTGCTACACGATTGGATAACTGCATGAATAAGTAGGTGTTCCTAATAAAGTGGCAGGTCGGGGGGTATTTTATTGGAGAAACATACAGAAATGATTGTTTATTCAGTTTTTATTTACAAATCCCATTTTATAATATTTTAAAAGAACACCTTTTCCATTTTCACAGAGCAGTGTTTTACATAATCATAGATTGGGAATTTTCGCATCGTGCACAGATATAAAACTTCTCCAGTTCTTCATTCTCTTCATAGCGTGTTTTCTGCCTCCTTCTCATCTCTCCTGAACCACTCGAGCTGAAGATTCACATCCGAACTGAATGAATGACGTGTCTCTTTTGTTCACATTTGACAAGTAAGAGTACAATTATATCACTCGCAAACTAGTTCCTTCAGACAGATACAGAATCGGTGCCGCTCTCGTTTAGACTCGACGCCAAATCTAGTTTAGTAAAAGGCACATTCTTCTTTTTTTTTTTAATAGGTCTAGCCAGTGTCACAGAGCCCCTTCAGAGCCCACAATCTAATGCAGTCTTTAAAAAGCTGCTGAAGCAGTCAGATGTCTTACACGTGCATGAGTCTGTACATGGAAGCGAACTAAAATGATTCATTCACTAAAAAGATTCGTTCAGAAAAACTGACTCGTTTATGAACGATACACTACATTATATAACTTCCTGGCCATTATAATGAATACCAATCAACACTTTTGCTCTTTGGTTCACCAAAATACACAACACACTATTCAGTAGGAGTCGAATTTGAGTGCACTAAAGGCCATTAATCCCTTAATGTACATCAGTCCACTCTGAGTACTTCATGCTATGTACACTACAAGTTTGCTGACCTCACCAAATGCAAAAAAACACCGTTTATCTCCTTTATTGGATCTTTGACTTCCTGTGTCCGATTTATCCCCTGAACGTTTTGTTCGTCTCCCTGTCCGTATCTCACTGAGATGGCTCTCCATTACACCATTCTGTAATCTTATAATTGACATTAAGCCCTGAAATTCAAGCTCTAATCAGGTTTACTCGATATCCATGAGAGCATGCTCTCCTCTGGCTGTCTTGCTTCCTTAGCCTAACCTTTATCATCCTTTTTGGAAGGAACAGTTCAAACAAAAATGGTTGTTTTTAGCCAGTTTTATAAATTATTTATTTATATATATATATATATATTAAACAAATAGTTTAGACATTGCTAAGGAATTAAGCATGGCTTTTAAACTGGGTCTAGGCACAGGAGTACGAGATGAGCTTTCAGGACTGCAGTATGTCACAATGTTGTGCAGAGCCAGAAGATATAAATACAGATTACTGAGTGACAAATTAAAGGAAAAAAAAAAAACAATGTAAAGTGTTTTAGTAATGTTTTGTGGCTCCAGCTGCCATAACAGGGTGTTGATATAGATTCTAGAAGTTTCTGAAAAGATGTACAGCATTCTTCCAAATGTTATTCTTTCTTCCTTTCTTTGATGATGGTGATGATGATGATGATGGAGAGTGTTCAGCACACTATATGGATAAGGATTATTCCTGGGGATATCCTGGAAGACACCTGTTTCATCAGCATAGTAATGATTTGTACAATAAAAGGAGATTATAGATGAGAATAAGCTTGTATTAATGTGACAGAGGCAGCAGTTTTTGCCGAGCGCATGTTTTCTGCATAGCTTTACTGTGTAGGTGTGTGTAGGTGTGTGTTTGCATCGGTGATGTAGCCAGAATTTGATAGCAGCGAGGCCTTGTTTATTAGTCAGTGGATTCTGTTAGCAAGCATTTTTACAACCTAGAGGGAAAACATCTCATATCATCATATGAGCATCTCATATCATATCATATCATATCATATCATATCATATCATATCATATCATATCATATCATATCATATCATATCCTTTCAGTCAGTCATTTTCAATCATTGTATTATCCTGATTAGGGTTACTGTGGATCCAGATCCTGTACCTGAAACCCTGCACGCAACCTTTAGGGGCAATTATTATTATTAACATTAATAATATACTGTACTGAATATGAATCTCCCATTAGGTCACTTTTTGAATGCATACATTGGTTATAGTTTACTATTATGTTTAGTAATAGTAAATTTTACTATAGTAATAGTATTCTGCTAAGAGCACATTAATAATATTACACTGTCTTCACAGTATTACATTTACAGCATTTTATCCAGAGTGAATGATATTTATCTCATTTTTTTTATGCAACTGAGCATTGAGGGCCCAGCAGTGGCAACACAGCAGTCCTGGGATTTGAAGTCACAACCTTCCAATCAGTAGCCCAACCACTAAACCACTGAGCTACCACATCCCTCTATTATAGGCCCTTTACTACTTATTGTATTACATAGAAGTTCACTTATACTACTTAAGTGCACTTAAAGCAACAATGCAATAAACTTGACTCCTATGCAAACGTGTGGAAAACCTGCCAGAGCTACACACGTGGACAAAATTGTTGGTCAAAAGGAAACGGCTGGACAAAAAAGAAAAAACCCATAATGGTCACTGAAATAACTTGAAACTGACAAAAGTAATAATAAATAAAAATTTATCAGACATTGCTTTTGGTTCAACAGAAGCATTTAAAAAAAAAAAAAAACTGGCCTGGACAAAAATGATGGCACCTCTAACTGCACAACCTTTTGAGGCAATCACTGCAATCAAGCGATTTCTGTAACTCTCAAGGAGACTTCTGCACCTGTCGACTGGTATTTTGGCCCAGTCCTCATGAGCAAACTGCTCCATCTGTCTCAGGGTTGAAGGCTGCCTTGTTTCAGCTCTTTCCACAGATGTTCCTGTGTGTTTTGGTTCATTAACCTGTTGGAGGACCCATGACCTGCGACTGAGACCAGGCTGTCTGACTCACTGCACATTTCACTCCAGAGTGCCTTGATAGTCTTGAGATTTCATTGTGTCCTGCCCAGATTCAAGACACTCTGTGCCAGATGCAGCAAAGCAGCACCAGAACATAACCGAGCCTCCTCCATCTGTCCAAAGGACATTCTCTCAGAAGCTGTGTGGCTTGTCGGTGTGCATTTTGGCAAAATCCAGTCCTCTTTTTATGATTTGGTTTCAACAGTGGAGTCCTCCTTGGTCATCTTCCATTAAGTCCACTTTGGCTCAAACAGTGAAGGATGGTGCGATCTGACACTGATGTAGCTTAACCTTGGAGTTTACCTCTAATCTTTTTGGAAGTTGTTATGGGCCCTTTGGTTACCATTCGTTTTATCTGTCTCTTCAATTTGTCAGCAATTTTCCTCTCGCGGCCATGTCCAGGGAGGTTGGCTACAGTCCAGTGGACCTTAAACCTCTGAATAATATGTGCAGCTGTAGTCACAGGAACATCAAGAACATTATTTTCAATCTTTTCTAGGGGTGCCATCATTTTTTGTCATTATTTTCTTTTTTTAATGCTTCTGTTGAACCTCTATTCAAAAGCAATGTCTGATTTCCATTAGTCAGTTTTCAGTAAATTTGTCAGTTTCAACTTATTTCAGGGACCACTGTGGGCCCTTTCTTTAATTGTAGGGTACCCACGGTTTTGTCCATGTGAGTATGAGATGCAAACATTATTAACTAAAAAACACATTTTATGATTAAACTTAAACACATCCTTAAATGTAACTCTCTGCTTTAACACATGCTGGGCCTAGTAATGTGTTCATAAATAACCTGGTTCTTATCGAAGATGATTGAGCTTACCTGTATATATGCCTCCATTTGTTCCCAGCAGTTATAAAAATTGTAATCTTTAGGGCAAAATAAATGCCATTGAGCCAAATCATTTGATTCACTGAACTGATACACTGAATCACTAGATACTGTATCGTTATGACTGGTTCAGGCTAATTAAGCAATACACACTGCCACCATTTTCACACAATTAACCCCATTGAAAATCTTTGAGGTGTACTTTATGCAGCGGTCCGACTCCACCATCATCGATATAAGACCTTAGCGAGAAATGAATTAACAGCGGAACCAAATGTTATGGCATTGCATAATCTTATTGAAATGATACCACAATGACCACAGTTCGCTCTAGTCAAAGCAATAGACTGTTCAAGGTAATAGTAGAGTGTGTGACTTTTGTTCTGGCCAGGCATTGAAATCAGCTGTCTAAAGCAAGTGTAAAGAATTATAATTATCACACCAGCGACTCTGTCGATTCCTGTTCTTTAAAAATAATCCAAGCAAGAACTTTCCTTGTTATAGTCCACTGCTGCTACACTATAGCTACACTATACATCACTTTGATTAACATAGAAGCACGTTGGACAGAAATAGGTGTAAGATGATTTCCATGCACAATAAATACTGTAGTCTGTTGTAGAAATGTTAGTAATGTAATTATTGGCTGGTTTTAATTATTATTTGAAATGATCCACTAAGTAAAGTTTACTTGAGAAGAATGTTTTTCCAGTGACTACAGAGTGACATTATCTAACAGAGCAACCACACACACACACACACACACACACAGTGGTGAAGACGAGTGGCGCTACAAGTTCATGTGTAGGCGCTGTTTTTCCTACTTAGCTAGCTTGCAGTAATTGTTGACTCATCTCAGAAGTGTACATTTACATTACACACATTTCCACTGACAACACACAAAAGAAGCAGATCATAATGGATAACCTACCTTTCAGTAGGAACAAAACAAACGCTAAGTGCTAATGCAAATACTGATCTCTTAGCCTGATCACATCAGCTTTAAACGCTGGTATCCACTGCCTAGATGTGTGTGTTTGTGTGTTTTGTTTTTTTTTTGCTAATGTCTGGGTCAATTTGACTTTTTGGCTGGCAGAAAGTCAAATTTGAGCTTAAATAGATAATTAAGCTGCATGAGATCATCAAACTCACAGAGACTGAATTATAATTTTAGGCATAATTTGGTTAAAAAAAATGATTTTAGGCAAAGAGGAACAAATATTGTCCATTTTAGATAAATAAATGCCACTGAGCCAAATCATTTGATTCACTGAACTGATTCACTGAATCACTAGATACTGCTATGGGTGGTTCAGGCTAATTAAGCAATATACACTGCCTGGTCAAAAAAAAACGTTACCACCACATTTATTTATTTATTTATTTATTTATTTATTTATTTATTTATTTATTTATTTATTTATGCATGCATGCATGCATGCATGCATGCATGCATGCATGCTAATGCCAGTGATGATTAGCATTGACTGATTTGACTTTTTGGCTGGGCAGAAGGTCAAATTCTAATCATTTGAAATGTGTCAGGATATATATGAGGACATAAGTGAAGATCTTTATTATCAAGATAAACAAGACAGACATAATGCAAAAACTTAATCAAACAACAGGGTCAAAAAGCAGGCAAGGATGAAAAAACAAATTGTGAATATCAAAACGAGGTCGAAATCAGAGAATCCATCACTGAATTAAACAGTTTGGTATTGAATGAGACGCAGCGACAGAGCATACACCCATCATCCATAACATTATGACCACCTGCCTAATATTGTGTTGGTCCCCCTTTTGCTGCTAAAACAGCCCTGACCCGTCAAGGCATGGACTCCACTAGATACCTGAAGGTGTGCTGTGGTATCTGGTACCAAAATGTTAGCAGCAAATCCTTTGAGTCCTGTAAGTAAGTTGTGAGGTGGGAACTCCATGTATCGGACTTCTTTGTCCAGCACATCCCGCAGATTGATATCTGGGGAATTTGGTGGTCAAGCCAATGCCTCAAACTCATTGTTTTGCTCATCAAACCATTCCTGAACCATTTTTGCTCTATGGCCTGGCACATTATGCTGCTGAAAGAGGCCACAGCCATCAGGGAATACTGTTTCCATGAAAGGGTGTACATGGTCTGCAACAATGCTTAGGTAGGTGGGACGTGTCAAAGTAACATCCACATGGAAGGCAGGACCCAAGGTTTCCCAGCAGAACATTGCACAAAGCATGACACTGCCTCCGCCGGCTTGCCTTCTTCCCATAGTGCATCCTGGTGCTGTTTTCACCAGGTAAGCGACGCACAATGGTCATAATATTATGCCTGATCGGTGTATACAGGGAGTTTTTCCTTGCCACCATCGCCACAGGCTTGCTCATTAGGGATAAAATAGGGATAAAATAGTTTAATAATTAAATTTAATAATTTATTCTTATTTCTAGTGATTTAGTTATTTTTTTTATTTTTTATTTTCATTTTTCCCCTCCCCTTTCTCTGTTCCTCTTCTTTTGTAAAGCTGCTTTGCGACAATGTTCATTGTAAAAGACGCTATACAAAAATCAGTTGAATTGAATTGAATTGAATATACTTCACAATGTATTCCTCATATATCGTGTCAGGGAGTTTTTCCTTCTAACGGTCACCTCTGGTTTGATCATTAGGGATAAATGTAAATTTAAAATTTATAAATACATTTAAATTGAATTTTAATTGTTATTAAGCATTAAAAGTAGCAGTTTTTTTTCCCTCTCACTTTTAACTGAGTAATATTTTCACTTATGTATAATTTCTCAGTAGCTTGTCCACCCTTGATGAGTTTGCTTTCTTCTGTAAGAGCCATTCGGAAGATCGCTATTAAGCCAGGTTTCTTTGTAATACATTTAGTGGCCACTAGGAGGCAACATTTTGGCAAATAAAGACCGAAGTATTTCAGATTCAGGGCTCTGTGGGATTTTGAGCTCACTCAGAACCACTCAGATTCTAACTCATACTGCAGCATCACTGTGCTTCAGTCCAGTAGGTGTTAGAGACAGAGTTTAGAGAGTTAGAGAGGTGTTAGAGATGTAGATGAAGCTTGTTAGGAGAGTGATGTTGTGTGTGTTTATCTCGCCTGGATGTGTGTGTGTGTGTGTGTGTGTGTGTGTACCAGAATATTATTTTACAGCACACTTGTTTCTGCTGGATTTCTTCACATTGAGACAGTTTTGTGGCTCAAACCATGTTTGTTGTGTATTGTTTTTCTAATGATTCCTGGTTAAGAGTTTTCTTACAGACACCACAATAATTTAAATGAAAAAATTTAACTAAGAATAATTTGTGGTATACCGTAACACACACTTTAGGTTAGTGGACACTGCTGAGGTAGCCTTGGGACAAAGAAGGGGTCTGTGAAACCCCCAAATTGATGGAAATTATTATTATTATTATTATTATTATTATTATTATTATTATTATTATTATTACTGAAGTCTTATTAATGGGTTTGCCTGGTCATTTGAATTGGGTATAAATGATCACAACTTGAGCCTGAAACTCATAAGCTGCTCAAAAGCTTCTGGTTACACGATTGCTCTTGACTATATAGTGTACAGTTGTAGAAATGGACATTATTTATAATCACACTCTCCACTGTTACCCAGATGAGGATGAGCTCCTTTTTGAGTCTGGTTTCTTCCTCATATCATATCTGGGAGTTTTTCCTCGCCACCGTTGCCTCTGGCTAGCTCGTTAGGGATAAATACAAATAAAATTTGTAACCTTTATTGTTTATTCTGAATTTTTATATTCCTGTGAAGTTACATTGAGACGATGTCCAATGTTAAAAGTGCTATACATATAGAGTGGAACTGAATTAAATTAGAGTGTCGATTTAGAGAGATTTATGAGATTTAGAACTCTACTACGAGATTTAGACGGTTGAAGCATGTTTGGTGTCATAGTGCAGGGGTAATGTGTCGATTCCAAAAGATCAGCATTGTGCAATTCCCTGACAGACCACTAGAGGGGGTGTCTGCAGGTTTACTATCACCTGTCACCTTTTTCCAGTTTGCTCCTAACGTGTTGCCTTATTTGTAGCTGCCCTCTTGGGTCTGTCTTTGTTAAGTCATTGTTTGTTGTTGCGTTTGGTTCCTTGGGCTTTTATTAGTTTTTATAGGTGGGGTCTTTGTATTCAGTGACACCTTCAGTGTTTATTTCATGTTCTGTTTGTTGCGTTGCGTGGTTTAAGGACTGTTTTTATCCTGCACTTGGGTCTGAGTGGCTGCATCCCTTCCGAAACCTATCCTAAGTCTGTGACCTGTTGAACCAGTGTTAATGTATTCAATGATAGAGACTTTAAAGCACTTTTGTACATCGCTCTGGATAAGAGCGTCTGCCAAATGCCAGAAATGTAAAAAAGATGTTCAAATTCAAATGAAAATGAACTGTTTTAATGTTTCTCAGTTCAGTTATGTGGATACTGTGTACACTTTTGAATTCAGTAAATTCAGCAAGCTGTTTTTAGGTGAAATATTATAGTATACGAACATAGTAAACGTTCCTGAAATGATGTCCTGCTCTTACGGACATTTAGGGCACTGTGAGATCTACGAGAGGTCAGATAGCAGGGTGGAAGTCCACACTCATGGGTTTCAGAATTTCCTAAAAGTGGAAGTGCAGGCCGAAATGTGAAGCATGACACGCTGGCTGAGTCGGTGGGAAATGGACATCGTGTCCTCTGATGCCTTTTTTTCTTCCCCTTGATGTGCAACTGCAGCGTTTACTGTCGAGCTCCAGTGCATGTGCCATGGCAGGATTTATTTATTTTTATTTGTTTTTATTGCATTTTTAGAGTAATCAGCATTGGAAGCAGTGAATGTATCCTACTAAGTGCTGGGGGGGGGCACAAATAGATACATAAATTAGTTTAATAGTAATACAAGAAAAATACATAAATAAATGAACAAAAGGACAGCAGTGTGCTTCAACTTCATCAAATTTCATTATCATCCTATGGGTACAGTAGCATTTAAGGATACATACTCAGCTTGAGATCAGTACCAAGACAATTCAAAGGACTAGACTGTCATTTATGAAATGATTCAGATTTACTTTTTAGTATACATCCAATCTTTTCCACAAAATACAACTTCTTTATTCAAGGCCATCCAATCCTTGATAAGCGGGGATTCCGTATTGAGCCATTTATTATATTTATAATTATCTTTCTCCTCGACATCAGTAAAGACAGCTGAGTACTCCAGGAATAAAGAGGGCCAATGAAGAATGTGCCAATGGACCATTGTTTCATTTCAGACATTGGGGAGAAACAGTGGTGGTTTTTGGTGGCTTATCCGATCTATTCTCGGGTCACGGGGAGCCTGTGCCTATCTCAGGCGTCATCGGGCATCAAGGCAGGATACACCCTGGACGGAGTGCCAACCCATCACAGGGCACACACACACACTCATTCACTCACACACTACGGAAAGTTTATAGACTCCAATCAGCCTAGTAGCATGTCTTTGGACTGTGGGAGGAAACTGGAGGAAACCCACCAAGCACGGAGAGAACATGCAAACTCCACACACACAGTGAGTGGGAGTGAGACTCGAACCCATGACGCTGGAGGTGTGAGGCGAATGTGCCACCCAGTGGTGTTTATTTTGCTATATTTATTTGGAGAAATGTAAGCTCTGTGGACGATCCTGAACTGCATTTCTGGAACCATGAAGCCAAATCTTTTATTTTTATTTCTTTTGTTTTACAGTCTTTCCCTGCCATTCTGCCTGTGTCTAAATATCTTTCTCTCATTCTTAGCATCTCTAAACATATCACCTGTTTTGCTGCCTTTCTCATCATCTCCATGCGGATTTTCTGTGTATTTCTCTTGTTCTCATTTTTGATTCCTGTGTGCAAAGCCCAGTGTTTCTATTGATTTCTAGTCTATCATGAGAACTCCAAACTCCGCCCATTTATACATCACTTCAACATAATATCATGAAGGATTTATGATCACTAACCATCACGAACGCTGCCCGAAGTTACAGTTCCCTCATTCTCAGTCTCATTCTTGTAGCGTAAACATGAACAAACAGCTATGTGATGTTATTTGAGATAGCAGTGAAAACATGCAGGGGTACACACAGGAAAAAAGCTCAATGAATAATTAAAATGCTCTGAATATAATCACACACCAAACTCATACCTGAGCTGAAAATCAAACCCATGATGCCGGTGTTTTGCACCAGAAACATTACCACTGCATTATGATACCATACATGCCTTCGTTGCCTAGATTTAGTACAGAAATACTATAGATATAATTCTCATCAATGACAATATCCTCATGAGGTTTCACCATGTAAATAGGTTATACTGTGGAAATTCACCGTGCTTATTCTACATCATTCAATCTAGTAATTAGAATAGCTTCAAGTAACTTTAGGATAAGAAATGCAAGCAAGTTGTTTGCTAAGAAACATCACATTTTATAGAAACTACATAAATCTATATAATAATAATAATAAATAATAAATAAATATTATTTATAAATATAAATATAAATTTATAATAATAAATCTGACCAGCCTTATATTCCTGTACCAATTTAGAGTATTTGTTCCTTATATTTAATATCCACTGCTACAAAAAACAACAGCATTACAGAGTCAGTTTCCTGCTTGAACTGGAGCTGCATTTATGGGTAAATTCCATTGTCATGTTTTTCCGTTTAGAGCAATAGCTGAAATGATGATAATAAAGTGTGCATCAGCTGTTTCCATTAAATAATGATGACTGGATTTTCAGTTTAGACAGTTGGACAGTAACATGCAGGGATGTGTAGGAAGGAAACTCCTTTATTTACAAAAGTGCAGCATTTATTTAAAAAAAAATGACTGAGATTAAGGTTAGATTGAAGGGTCTTTATTTGTCACATAAATACTACATACATGCTGTAATGTAATCCCTTAATTCCACAGTGCAACAATGAACTAAGGACTAAACGATCTATAAAAACAGGTAATGACATATGCAATTAATGCAATGTAATAAACGTGTAATAAAATATCTGTGTGTGTGTGTGTGTGTGTGTGTGTGTTCAGTATAAGCAACTGTATTTTTTGCCTAAATGTCAGGACGGATCGGAACACGTGTTAGACAATATAAGCAACTCGCCCACCTGTTGCCAAGCAACAGCGTCATCTTTATGAATGCTGATATTATTTTTTTGAGCCTTAACTACTGAAAGAGCTGATGGAAAGAGATCATGAAAGAAAACGAAACCGCGAATCATACTGAGATTTGAGTGAGTTCAGTTCAGTTATTCAATAACACTATTTTAAAAAAACCCATTAGAAACAGGTTTCGGTAAGATGAGGATATATTTCTGACCACATTTCCCTTAATATGATGAACGAGTGGGACTGTTTGCTGTAACTTCTGCTGCATGCGTGTTGTGTAATTTCAGAGAAAGACTACAAGCCTTGTGTGGGTTGCGTCTAATTGTGTAACTTTTGCACAACCAGCCTGACGTGTTTATTTTTCTGACAAGGTTTGTGTTGATTATATATCTGCGAATCAGCAGAGACAATTCGAGAGTGAGAGAGAGAGAGGGAGAGAGAGAGAGAGGGAGAGAGAGAGAGAGGGGAGGCAAAGAGAGCACTAAGTCCTTATACAGATAGAGAGGAAGGCTGTGATTGCCAGATCGCTGAGAGACGTACCAGGATTAGCACACACTCTCTGTTTCACAGTGTTCACACACACTTGGACAAAAGGACGTTTTAAAAAAGAGCATTATGGAGAAGGAACTAGCTTTGAGTAACCTTGGAGTAACTCGATAAAAGTCCATGATTATGGCCATTGAACTGACTTTCACACACACACACACACACAAGCTTCTGATGGTTTGAAATTGGAGAAGAGAAAGAGGACGTCGCAGGAGAGCCGAGAGTGAGGACTAATTTGGCATAAAAACACTTTCATAGAGCAACATAATGGGGACTGTGAGTGAGCTGTGTATGTCCAGCCTTCAGGCTTTCATGTGTCCACCAGTGACGATCCCGTGTCCAGGTAAGACAACAGATTCGGCTACAGAGAAAATAACTTGCTTAAGATATTAAAATCTTACTAGATAGCTGCTACCGTCATCTCGAATCTTGTGTGTTCCTGCTTCTGTTATCGGTCATCTTAGGTTCTGGGTTGTCCTGGGTTCTGTCCAGTTGTCTAGGGTTGTTTTGTATTTGATGTTGTGAAGTGTGTCCTTGGGAAGCTGTTCAAAGTTTTCGCTTTGAAATGCTATACTTTAAATACAACTTACTGTTCTTATTAAAACTCAGTTTAAAGCTGATAGAGGAAGGTGTGGTGGAGATTTATGTGGTTTATATAGTGAGAAAATAAAAGTGGGAAAAGATTTCCTAGAGGAATATTTATCTCTGTTAAAATTCTTTGGACTGATCTACCGTGTCAATTGAAAAACATTGCAAAACGAAAGAAATACCAAATATTGATTTTTAGAAGTTTTAAGTGTTACTGAAATGTTACTAAAAATATTTTTTTCCCCATCTTAAATAATTTAATATACACTTTATTTGTTGCCCAGAGGATCATAATAAATTATGTATGCATGCTGGTACAAACAGGAAGTGCCTATACATGGAAGTGCTGCATGTGTAAGTTTCCTTCATGTATATGTACTTCCTGTATGTCTTTTCATGTATAAGCAAATCAGTGGAGTGTTTTTGAACAGGAAAACAACCGACAACCTTTTAAAAGCTGTGACAAAATAAGCTTTTCACGTCAAGATATAGTTGTAAACGTACAGGGAAGTGCAGAGAACCAGTGAGATTGCAAGCTGCAAAGATCTGAAACCTTTCTCCAGTCCACAGGTAACACTCTTAATTCTGCAATCAAAGATAACTCCAGTCTGTCTTTTAGTATTTACCGTGAAAGATGTGATCTTTTATGGAGTCTGAGAGATTTATTTTATTTATTTATTCTATATCCACTCTAGTTAAAAGTTTGCTATATTACGGATAATGCCATTCAGCTACTCACCACAACTGGTGCATGTGAGAATTCGCCCTTGCTTGATATTTTATTATTAAACAGAGTGATGCAGCAGCGCTATAATCTTTCAGTCCGTCCAGGACTCAGATCTCCATGTGTGTACTCTCGGCTCAAATAGATCAGGTTCCGAAGCTTCAACATTCAGTCTAGTGACAGCATCTGTGATCAAAGCGTGTAGTTTATTAGATCGCCAACAATCAGAGTCAGCTTCTGGCCACGCCACTGTCTCAACTATTTGAAGCTGACATTTATCTCATATGTTTGAGATTGTTAAAATTCTTTACATAATAATAATAATAACAACAATAATAATAATAAGAGGAGGAATATAAGACATCATAATAGAATAACAGAAATACATATTGCCAAACTAATTAGCACCAGAATTGTTCAGGACATCACAAATGTACTTCAGTTACATGATTTACAGAAATGTTAGAACAGCTACATTGTTAAGCATGATGTGGAGCAGAGAGTCTAAAATCACTGTAAACCACGCCCTCACGATGGCTTATTGCTTTTATAAAACCGGTACATATACAAAGCAAGTGCTTTATCTCAAAGCACTTTTCACAGTCTGCACCAGGCTTCCTCAGATCCTCCAGCACTGCTCGACTGGTCCCACTGTCTCTCAGGGTACAGGAAGGTAAATGAACTCCGTCTAGATGTCTGAATATCTCAGTCACTGGCTCTCTTCAAATGGCGTGTTAAGACCTACCTCTTCATGAAAAACTAGCACTTGTACCTGAAAGAATCTTGCTGTATTCCTCCCAGTGGAGCTTTAGACTGATGATGTTCTGAGTCAGTCACCCAGTGAACGAGTATCGAATTCAAAAAGCATTTCTGTAAGTTGATCTGGATAAGGACATTAAGCCAAGTGCCTTAAATGTCAAGTCTAGAAGCTTTTATTGTCATTTCAGTCATATATATATAGCTGACGCAGTATAGAGTGAAATGAAACAACGTTCCTCCAGGACCCTGGTGCTACATAAATTGAAGACAGAGCTAGGACTTAAAGTAAGTTGTCCTAGCCACATAAAGTGCATCATGTGCATCCTAATGCAAAAAGTGCAAGACAAAAAGACAATATAAAACACTACAGGATAGATACAAAGGACACGAAATAGTGCCAACCAGTGTACATTCTGTATATTATGTTGTACAGTACATTGTGCAAAGGATTGTAAACAAAGAGTGCAAAAAAAAACGGCATGTAAACAGATTTAATATGGGTAGTGATATAGACATGGATGTATGTTGAATGAGTGTTTGAGTGTGTGTATGAGTTCAGTTCACAGAGTTAATTAATTAATTATTCATTTATTGTTAACCTAATACAGTGGTACCTCGGTGTTTGACCTTAATTTGTTAAGTCTTGTCGAATACCATTTTGGTCGAAAACCAAATTATTTTTCCCCATAGGAAATAATGTAAGATGAATTAATCTGTTTCAACTCGATGGTTGATCTCACAACTTTCCTCTTGGCAATATTGATGCCTGATTTCCCCTTTACCACAAAAGATAGTGTGGGGTTATAACACAAGCACTCACAGATGATGCTTTCAGACCAGATGACCCGTGTAAATTGCTTCATTTCTATTGTCTACGCCAGGATAGGCCGCATGGAAAGCGTGTGCAGTCAAAAGAGTTCTTTTCAGGTCGGGTCGAACACTGAGTGTTTGTGTCAAAAATACAGTTCACATTAACATTCATTCGCATTTTGTTGGAAATGTTGATATTCGTTGCGATCCTGTATGAAACAAGAACTGGCGTTCCTGACGGTTGAGTTGTACACCGAAAATATTTTGTACACCGAAGTCAAATTGACTCGAAAATTTTAATCGTTTACCGAAAATTCGTACACGGGGTGGTCGAGGGCCGAGATACCACTGTAATCATTCTTCCAGAAAACTGTTGAATAAAAGTAACTTTCTTAGGTGTTTTAAGCAAAACAAAAACCTCCATTCTTTTTTTTTCTTATCTTCCTCCTCAATCCTGTCCATCTCTTTCAACCACATCTCCATGCTTAGCTCATCCAGTAAATCAAAATAAAATGTAAATAAAGACATTTCGAAACAATTTATTTTCCTCAGTAATACTGATGTAATGAGGTTACAGATGTGTGTTTAACTCTTTTACCAGAGCACAAAAAACAGAATTTCTTCCTGTTATCTTGTGCCCGTGTTCAGCATTCACAGTCCACAGTAGTGATTAATGGCTCATATGTAAGTAGACACTCAAGGCTTAGGTTTTTTATTTATTTATTTACCTAGCCTACTATAAGCAACATATTCATAAATTTTCCAAATTCATCCAAAAAGTTTTACACAATGTTTCTAGCCTCAAAGTAAATGATGATATCAAACCCATGTCTGAGATGCCCCAAGTGCTTGTTCATAAGCATCTAAAATTGAATAGCGTTATCTTAACACCTATTAAAATCCTGTGTAACGTTATCCTAACAGAGGGAAAAACATCTCACACTGAAAGCCAACAGCGTCGCCGCTAATTTTATGACAGACTTGTGGTGATAAAATAACAAATTTGTTCATTCTGATTGAAAATGTCTGATAAGCCGGTCTACTGGTCCAAAGGGTTAAAGAGGGTTAAAGTTAAAACGGATTTGAATGTGGAACTAACTGTTTGATAAGTAAAGTGTTTCAGAGTGTACTTTTTCTTTACATGTATCCTGAGACACATTTTCTTGTGCATCTTTGATGTTGTCATGTTTCAAAAACATCATCATGGTGTCATTATGCTCAGCTGAAGTCCCACAGTAAAGCAGTTAAAGCTGTCAAAAAGAGCAGATAGACGTTGGCTGAACTTTCCTGATAAACCCAGATCTCCTAATATTGCTTTTCTGGTCCTTTCTGGAAGCAAACAATTCTGAATGTTTTTAAATTGTTTTTATCAGATGCACATGTTTGGAAGACCTTGTTACCTTTTATCACTAGCTCTGCATTTTAGCTGCACATGAGGCATAGGGGATGTTTACTGCCCATCATTCGACCGACCCAGAAGAACCCGCCTGCTTTCCACAGCAAAATAATACAGGAAGCGGGGCCACAAACAAAAAAAAACTGACATTATGCTTGTTCTTGTGATCTGATTGTTGCTTTTTTGCTGCCAGTGTATAGAAAGACGAACTAAAAGTTAATGACAGCATGGCTGCTCGAGGACAATAAAAGAAGTGGGAAATCACGCTAGATAATGGTTAGCTTGTGACAACATATGTTTGAGGAGCAGGAAGGCACTGTTCCTCAGAGAGCGGTAATTTGGGGCTGTCTGATAGCTTCGCTTTTACTGAGGGTGGACATGGCTCCGGGGGCTGTGTGCTGCAGGAACATAATAAGCTGCTAGAAGCAGAGCTGATGTGATTTTTGCCACCTACTGGAGGTTTCTATAGGGTTTAGGTCAAGGACGGTTAATCTAGAAGGTTTTTATAACGGGGTTTTTCTCCAGTAATCCCTCAGTTTCGTCCAGTTGCCACACTCCAACTAACTCTCGTTGGTCACCATGCGAAACACAGTCTAGGGCATTTTACATTCCACTTAACTACGGTGGCTGAGAGTGCAAAACAAAATAACAAACCCAAAAGCAAAATAACAACAAATCAGAAAACAAACAAACAAACAAAAAAATCCAAAAACAGAATAAAACATCAGAAAACAAAGCAACATTTCAGACAAACCGGAAAAGGTAGGTCTAGTTTGTGCGAATGGAATTCTTACCCCTGACTGGACGAGGCTCTCCGCGACCCTGTGTAGAATAAGCAGTTTACAAAATGGATGGATGATTGGAAAAAAAACCCATAAAGCATGGATTGATGGTCATACTAAAATATAGTTAGTAGAAGCTAGTTGCCTCGCTACTTTTAGTTAGCAACTCCCTAACATCAGGAGCGCAATAGTGTGGCACAGTTATACAATAAGAATCCAATTCAGATGATTCACATTTTAAATCTCTTCAGATATATAGAAATGTTTGTGATGGCAGACTGGGATGGACAGATGTGTGCCAAAGGTGAAGGGTATCGAGTCTTCATGTTGAGTACTAAGAGATTCAGAGCTGCTTCAAAGGGAATCCATTGCACGTGAATCCAGTCTGCGATCCTCAAAGCTGATTTTCAAAGCCTGTTTGTTGTGTGCGTCTCAGTCTCCTCCTCTCTCTTCCATTTACTCTTTGCTTTTAGTTTACATATTCAGGATGAAAAAAAGCTCAGAATCATTTCATACAATGAAGTAGAAAGATGATAAGTGAATACATTGATTACCGGAACATTCCGGAAACAGCAGTTTAGAGCAAATCTCTAAATTGTGCATAATGATAGAGATTGTTGATATATTGACGTTCTGTCCAGGGTGTCCCACACCATGTGCCCTGAGGCCTCTGGGGGATTTTTAATCATTGCCATTGATAGAGCGTTTCATATCTGATGTGGATAGAGGATATGCAATATCAGCTCCACCATTTTTGGCTGGTGTTGTCCCAGTACTGGTACTTGTATCAGATCTTTACACTAATGCCGTCTAAGGACTGAGGTTTGGTATTGATGTGAACTAGTTGAAATGCAGTTGGAATATATAAGAGGGTTAAAGATACAGGGAGTGTGTCATTGCAGGATGTGGATGTTGTCGCAAACACAGAGTGAGCTGTTTGTTTAACACTTTTATGTGGAATTTGGAACAACTATCACTTACATTTGGCTTCATCAAATATATTCACACTGCAGATATAAAGTCCTGAATCGTTAGGTAACACACACACACACACACACAAATACATGCATCAGCTGCATCAGTATTAACAGCCCAGCCTTCTAGTGATGCGTGTCCGCTGAATGATTTTATGAGTCAAAGCTACCAACTCATCAGTTGGTATATGTCAGGATTTACTGGGACAATTCCCTGCTAGACCACCAGAGGGGGCACTTGCAAGTGTATTGCTACAGCTTCTTTAATGTCATGTGGTTCAAATTCAAATTCAGATTTTATTCGTCACATACATAATGGTACGCAGTGTGATGTGCAGTGAAATGCTTACACGACTGATATGACCCTAGGAAAAGGAAAAGGAATAAGAACAGAACAAAAGACGATAAAAAATATAAAAATAAAATAAAAAAAATACAAAATATAAAAAATAAGAATACGAATTATACTAAAATACGAAATATAAAAATATAAAAACAAGTTCACAGTAGCAAAAGAATAAGAATTAAACTAAAATACGAAATATAAAAATATAAAAGCAAGTTCACAGTAGCAAAAAACATAATAGAATAAAAACAGAATAAAATATAATAAATATAAATAAAGTAGGGTATGTATATATAATATGTATATAAAATAAGAATATGTGTATGTGTAAAAGTGTAAAATGTACATACAGGAAGTGTAAAATACAACAGCTGTGATGCAAAGTTATGTAAAATTATAAAAATTAAATAAAGTGTAGTGCAATAGTGTCCAAGATGCAGACAGCAGCAGTACTGGGTGGTCACGAAGTGGAATGAGGTGATGAGAGAGTTATGTCACCTTTCATTTCATTTCATTGTCTGCACCACCTATCCAATCTATCCTCGGGTCATCAAGGCAGGATACACCCTGGACGGAGTGCCAACCCATTGCAGGGCACATACACACACACTCATTCACTCATGCAACCACACACACTACGGGCAATTTAGAGACTCCAGTCAGCCTGGTAGCATGTCTTTGGACTGTGGAAGGAAACCGGAGCACCCGGAGGAAACCCACCAAGCATGGGGAGAACGTGCAAACTCCACACACACAGTGAGCGGGAGCGAGAGTCGAACCCAGGATGCTGGAGGTGTGAGGCGAACGTGCTGGTTATGTCACCTGTTTCCCATTATTCTTTATACTTGCCCTTTTGTATCTGTCTTTGTCAGGTCATTGTTCAATGCCTCATTCAGTTTTTAGGCACTTTGTTTTGTTTGTCAATGTTGTGCCTTTTGTTTCATTAATGCCTTCACAACCCCAGGTATTCATGTGTTGTTTATTTCGTGTCATTCGTTCAGTTACGTCGTGTTGTTAGTGTCATTTTAAGTTAATAAAAACAAGTTAAGTTGTTATCCTGCACCTGGGTCTGATTTCTGGTAATGTGGGGGTTTGAACACTTGATGGAGTTGCTAAAAAGCCTCAGCTGACCTTTCCTTGTGTTGACCTATTGATCGTAAGGTTGTGAGTTTGAATCCCAGGCCACCAAGCTGCCACTGCTGGGCCTCTTAACTCCTAGTTGCCTAGTTGTATAAAAAGTATTAAAAAAATGTAAGTTGCTCTGGATAAGGATGTCTGGCAAATGCCAGAAATGTAAATGTTTATACAATATAATAATGTCAAGTTAATACGTAAATGTCTATATAAGCATACATCATTCTATAATGTACTTTTGGGTTCACAATCCCCCAGGTATTCTAGGTGGGAAAAGTCCTTTATGCAGCTGCAATCCACAATCCAGGGTCTCTTGTTTGCTCATGAGTTTGTATGCTCCACAGGTCCACATGGGACATGGGTTTCTTCCCTTCTCTCCAGTTTCTTCCCGAAAACAGTCAGTGGATTGGCTTGTTTAAGAGGAAGGAATGAAATGAAATTAGAAATGTGGCTTTATCTTTGAGTAGAACAACAACCAAAGCAAAATCCACAATAAATAGTTGGAACAGAGCCAAAAGCAAGCAGTCATGGAACCTCCAGAGCTGAGGGTTTTGTGTTTATCAGCTAGTACAGTTAATACTGAGATATCAGGAAGTATGAAAGGGTGAATATATTAAAATGAAGAAGATTCACCCATTTTGTGTATTGCTTATCCCACATAGGGTCAAAGGAAAGCTTATCCCAGGGAACTGGGGCACACCTTGGGACTCCAGAGACAATTTAGTGATTGTCAGTCACTCTACAAGACATGCCTTTGTCCTGAGGAAGAAAACCAGAGTTCATACCAGGTGGTCATAATGTCATGCCTGATGGGTGTATAATAGTATGATATTACTAAGAGTAAGTAGTAAGTGGTAAAGGCATCCTGGGATTAAACCTTTTGAAAACAAGTAGGCTTAACAACATCAGCCTGTATCCGGATGCGTCAGCTCAGGAAGATGGACATCCTAAAAAAACATTATGCTTCCACCACCTAGTGGTGTAACTAACACATTATGTAATGTACCCAGACTCTCCTGTTTCCTTTTTCTTCACAATGTGCACCTTCAGAGTGATGCACCAGCCTTAAACCTCTATCATTCTGCTCAAACTGTCACACACTAGTCCTGTGAGACTGTTCCAAATAATCTACTACACACTGTGCACCTACACTATGCACTATGTACTTTGGCATCTAGTTTATGAGTTTTGAAAGGGTCATATGGTCTAAGATAGAACATAAAAGTTTTTATTTTGTTACTAACCAGAAGTATAAGCACTTTCCCAGCTGATGGCAAACAATGTCATGCACAAGAAATGCAACACTGCTAGCTTACAGTACACAGTGAACTTAAAAAATATATATAAAAAAATAAATCACACAATGTGGGCTAACATAAAAGAAATAAGTAAGACGTTTTGTCCACCGGAGTGTCGTCGGCCATTTTTGAAAATTGTTTTCTCATCCAGCATCAGTGCCTGGCAGCCCCGCCCCTCTTTCACTATGTAAACAAAGCTGCGAGTGTTGAGTGCATGAAGCATTCAACACGTTGTTTTTTTTCAGGTGAAAAAGTGCAACATCCAGGTTCTTCAAGTGTGAACACACTACAAAATGGCGTAGACTAGACCGGCGTAGGCTCTATCGATTTGGAGGAGAACACGGCATCAGTGACCAGCTACATCAGCAAGTGCATGACGTGACCCTCTCCAAGACCATCACCACACTATCCAACCAGAAGCCATGGATGCAAAAGTGTGTGCTCTGCTGAAGACTAGAGACTCTGCCTTCAAAGCAGGGGACAAAACAGCAAGGTCCAAACTGTCTCAAGCCATCAAAGAGACAAAGCGTGCACACTCCCAGAGTATCCACGGCCACTTTCAGGACAGTGGAGACTCCTGGCGCATATGGCAGGGCATACAGACGATCACAAACTACATCCACATCAAGACCACATCACCTGCCTGTGATAGCGACATCTCCCTCCCAGATGCACTGAATGACTTCTATGCTTGCTTCGAGGGACAGAACAATGTAGCGGCGAGGAAGACCATCCATCCTCTATCTATTCTATTTAGTCTATCCACGGCTGACGTGAAGAGAACTCTATTAACACACAGAAGTCTGCTGGACTAGACAACATTCCTGGCAGAGTGCTCAGGGTATGTGCAGAATGGCTAGCGGATGTCTTTACTGACATCTTCAACATTTCCCTGAGCAGTGCCATTGTTCCTACATGCCTCAAGACAATGACCATCATCCCCGTACTGAAGAAGTCTACGGTTTCCTGCCTGACTATTGTCCCATTGCACTCACACTCATTGTGATGAAATGCTTTGAGAGGCTCATCATGAGGCACGTCAAGACCCAACTACCACCCTCACTGGACCCCTTAGGCCATAAGGGCTCATACGTATGAATTCTGTTCATAGACTTCAGTTCAGCAATCAATACTGTCATCCCTCAGCACCTTATTGAGAAGCTAAACCTGCTGGGCCTGAACACCTCCCTCTGTAACTGGATCCTGGACTTCCTGACTGGGAGACCTCCGTCAGTCCGGATCGGGAATAGCATCTCCCTCTCTGATGACACGACCGTGATGGGTCTCATCAGCAAGAACGTCGAGTCAGCATACAGAGAGGAGGTGCAACAGCTAACAGCCTGGTGTAAAGCCAACAACCTGTCTCTGAACTTCAACATAACTAAAGAGATGGTTGTTGACTTTATGAAAGCACATAGTTGCCATTGTCCACTGTATATCGATGGATCCTCTGTGGAGATCGTCAAGAGCACTAAATTCCTTTGTGTTTATCTTGTGGAGAACTTTACCTAGTAACTCAACACCAGCTCCATCACCAAGAAAGCCCAGCAGCGTCTTTACTTCCTGCGGAGGCTGAGGAAAGCCCAACTCCCTCCCCCCATCCTGACCGTGTCCTACAGAGCATGTCAGGACCATCGAGAGCGTCCTGAGCAGCTGCATCACTGCCCGGTTTGGGACTTGCACCGGATTGTGAGGACAGCTGAGAAGATCATTGGAGTCTCTCTCCCCTCTATCACAGACATTTACACCACACGCTGCATCTGCAAAGCCAACAGCATTGTGGACGACCCCACACACCCCTCACACACACTCTTCACCCTCCTGCTGTCTGGAAAGAGGTACTCAAGCATTCAGGCCCTCACAACCAGACTGTGTAACAGTTTCTCTCCTCAAGCCATCTGGCTACTCAACACAGCACTGAAACTGTATCAACTCTTTCTCACACACACACACACACTGACATGTGTCAACTGTGTGAGATTCAGCACATATATGTATTTGCACTAATTCAGCCGCTCTGTGCACACTTCATACTGTCACCCACTGCTGTTTACACACATACTGTATATGTTATATGATACCACTGGTTTTATAGTTTGCACATTCTATTTTGTTGCACATTTTTTTCAGCGCTATGTGTCCTCTACTGTCTTGTGTTGTTTTTTTTTTGTACTTTCTGTTTCTGTACTGTCTTCTGTCTTACACTGGTTGCACATGTTGCACTTTATGTAGCTAGGACAAACTTTCTGTCCCTAGCTCTGTGTTGTTGTGTTTGGTCTGTAGCTACATGTTGTATATCGTCTATGTAGCACCAGGGTCCTGGAGAAACGATGTTTTATTTCACTATGTACTGCGTCAGCTCTATGCGATTGAAATGACAATAAAGCTACTTGACTTGACTTGACTTGACTTGACTAGCAAGGCTAGCGTCTTAGGCTGCACCTTGTGTTTATAAGCTGTGGCATGTTGAGCAATGTGCTAGTGTTTTGTGAAATGTCACGGATAATCAGGATTTATAATGTGACATGTTGCTTCAGATGATGCGCTGGCTCAGTAGTGGACTGGCTCTATTTTTATATCAAGGACAGTCGTAAAGGCATTTTACTACACGTTGTACTGTATATGATTGTCCTTTTGTAGTTGCTAAATGGTGTAATAGCCTATATTGACATAGTTGTGTTGAAATTGTTGTCAGTCAGTCAGTCAGACAACTATAGTCATTTAGAAAGCATTACAGGAAGGTCACACTGCCCCTACGCTCTCCCTTAGAACTTATAAATCCTACGTTCTGTCACAGTTTCTGTGATTTCTGAGAAACGTGTCAAGAAAAACAGGGATTGTTAGGGTTTTCCCCAACCAGATCATAAAATATGCCGTGAAACCACCACATTAAACAATTTACCCAGCCTCTCCCACGTCTTGTTCCCAGCAATGTGACTGCCACAGGTTCTACCCAACTGTGTCTAACAATACGGAAATGTTTTTAGTCACCTTTGTATATATTTTTTGAGATGTTCTGAGGTGTCATCGAGCCTATGCTTGACACATCAAACTGAGACAGCTTGAGAAATTATTTTATCATTAGAATAATATTTCTGGTAGATCACGCTGCAGAGGGGATGACTTTCACCTCTATATAACATTTGTCTTTCCTTGCTGGGAGGGATGGCTGCTTACATCTGCTCCTGTATTAACACATGGTGCATTTATTACTCTCCTATATTACCCCCGCGTAACAAATGGAGATGTCAAAGACAAATAAAGCAATTGCTCTGAAGATTTGGTTTGGTGAGCTTTAATTATATTTCTGCCTTGTAAGTTAATACTTATATTTATGATGGCTGTTTTTCAATATGGCTTAAGAGCGTATTTATTGAAAATGGCCTTCTTGGTTTGTATAATTTAAGCATCTAATCTAATTGCTTTAACCCACAGAATATATTGCTGTTGTGATGTGATTAATAGAAGACCACATTTTAACAACTATACAATTCTGTAGGTTTATTCTGTATAACTTTAAGAAAATCAGACCCTATCTAACCGATCATGCCATACAGCTGCTAGTCCAGGCTTTTGCTACTTCAAAACTGGACTAATGCAACACATTTCTCCCAGGCCTCCAAGCCAAGTCCATCAAACCCCCTCATTTGATTCAGAGTGCAGCAGCATGCCTCATTTGCAACCAGCCCAAAAGCAACCACATCACACCCCTCTTCTTCTAATTTAACTGGCTTCCTGTAGCCACTCAAGGCCTTGATGCTCACATACAAGACCTTGTCTGGAACAGCATCCCCCTCTCTGCTTGTGGTTTTATATTCCCTGTAATCAGTTAACAACTGACGCCTGAGAGTGCCTACTCAGATGCATGAGGTCTCTTTCCAGAACCTTCAAAGTGACCGTCCTTCAGCGGTGGAATGAACTTCTAAGCTCTGTCTGGACAGCAGAGTTTGTCTCTATCATAAAACATCTAATGTTCCACCTCTTTCATGAACACTTATTTGACTTGTCTCTACTCTAAAAGCAAACAAACAAACAAACACTTGCCTAGCTTTCACACCTCTACTCTGTTGCTCATCAAGCACTCAGTTAAAAATCTTGTATGGTAGCACTCCTTATACTGCTCTCTGCTTGATACATCGCTTTACTTGTATTTCCTCATTTGTTTTGGATAAATGAACACATGTAAATGTACTGTTTAATGATAGCCATAATATAGTTACTAAAATGAGTTGAATAATAACAACAGAAATGGTGCTTAAATCTCCATTGCTATTACGCTGTTCATGACTTGTTTTCCCATAATGCTTAATGCTTTCCCAATAGTGTATTGTTTATTCTGTTCACGCCACTGAAATGAAGGAGTTCCTGTGTTATGCTAACGGACATTATGTAAATCATTTTAGTCATCAGTCATAATAGTCTGCTAGCAGGAAGACAGTAAAGGAATAAGACCTGATTATGCTGATTATGGATCAGAGGCACTCTGAGCTTGCTTTCTTTGTAACGTTCTGTGCAGTATGTGTGACATCTTTAGTAAGTGATTTTATCCCTGCAGTTCTGCATTGTTTTCCCTTAACCATTAGGGGGTGATAACAGAAAAGCTTAAGGTTGTGGTGCATTGAACTTGTCCTTGTGGCTTGTGCATTATAAAAATCTACTCATAGAGATTCACTGACCTGAACCTGTGATATTGTTTACAGATTTGAGAAGCATTTTTATTTAATGATATGGAGCAATGTTTAGAGCATACACCTGATTAGCTGATTGCTAAAACCTTTGTTCTTTGCTCTAAAACCATATAATTGATATACATGTATAAACTACGTCTTGAGCACTGAGTGTGAGGCAGGAACACACCCTGGATGAGGTGCCACTCCATCACAAGGCACCATGTGACACATTCATGCACTTTTCCACCCAAGGTTAATGATTTAAATGGAATAAAAGAATAATTGCTTGGCTGGTGGGATGAGTTGCTGATATTCTGAATCAGAGTGTAGAGAGGACTCGATTCCTCTTCTCACCTTCTGTTCAAAAAACTCGAGTCAGGCAGTGTACTATCACACTGGCAGTTTAGCCTGAAACAGAGCATGAAAAACAAGAAGTGTGAAAGCCGTCATGCGGACTGTGGTTCCGAACCAGACTACCTGTAGGAGGTTGCGTTGGAACTCAGGTCTTTTCAGGAAGTAAAGTAACCTGCGTTGGTGTTTTAGCTGATGATGACACAACACACATACTGTATATCCGTGTCAGAGGAACACTGGTGGATAATGGCACCAAAATAATAACGATAATAATCAAGTCAAGTCAAAGTAAGGTCAAAGAAGCTTTATTGTCTTTATTGAAGTGAAACAATGTTCTTCCTAGACCAAAGGTGCTACACGTAACAAAGACAAAGTACAGTGACGCAGACAAACATAGAGATAAACTTAAACTATACTTAAGGTGCAAAAAAACTAGACATACAACAGAAGTGCACAGGATGACAAGACAAGACAGTGCAGACAAACAACATGTAGACTGACTCTGTGCAAAACAATAGTGTTGACAGTGAGTGCAAATATTAACATGTAAACAGAATCAGTATAACGTGTAAAGTGTAATGTAAAGTGACGTGTGCAAACAGGACAATTTTTGTGTGTGTGTGTATCTGTGTCCAGCACACAAACATTGAGTCGTGTTGTGTTCTTCACGCACGTTTGTCATGACGTAAGACGAACACATATGCACCACGATTCGATAGAGTCAAGTGACCAGAGCTGTGGAGCGCCGTGAACAATCCCACTCGGATTAGCAGCAAACGCCTGCAGTGTGAAAATCACCTCAGTTACTCACCTGAGCCTGAAGTAACTTTAGATACTCCTGTGCTTTGACACGACTCACAAGCTTCCTGTTGTGTTACACTAAATACCACTTCTTGCTCTTACTTATAGTGTAAATGTAAATTTAAGATCACATATCCATACTGTGTAAATAAATAGTAAATAAACTGTTAGGATTTATATGCTGTACATTGATTACGAATCTGAAAAATCTAGTTCTATTAGAAAGGTAGTTGGAAGACGTGGGAATGATATCTTGCTATATTTCAGCAGTGTGAAAGTTCAAATTCAAAGATAATGAGTTTCCCACATTGGCATGGACACATTCCAGAATACAATAAGAACTGTCACAGCCGTGAGGAACAATAGAGGGAAAAATAACATTCCTCAAATAGCCATGTCAGTGTGTTCATGGACAACAACAGCAAGGCAAAGTCTACTGTGAGGACAGTTTCATTCACTTGGTCAGATTAAGGTCCTTGTAAGCCATGATAGCATTTTTGGGTGAAGCAATCTGTGAACTTTTCAAACATACTTTAGGTGATTTTCACACTGGGGGAGAGAGAGAATCCGAAGTGCGATTGTTCCTAGTTCCCCTCACAGCACTGATTTGGTTTCAATTCACTCGATTTTATCGAACCCCGATTTCTGTACCCCGACCCTGTATTTGTGTTTATCGTACATCATCACAAACATCCATGGAGAACACAACATGGCTCACTATATATATTTTTTTGTTATTATTTTTGTTCAATTATGCACAGCAGGGCATCTCACCTCTTCTATGTCCTCCAGAGTTCCTGTGCCACTCATGATGCATGTGTGATGTAGGAATTAATCATGTCGGCTAAAACACACATGCAGGATAATTTACTTCTTGAACATATGTGAACCGCGTTCACATTCACGAATCGTGGCACAGTTCTAGTGCAACTGAACTCACACCAACTCCTGCAGGTAATCTCAGGTTCAGTCACTGAAAAAAATGATTCATTGAATTCACCCAGTTTTCTTAAGTTAAGTGGTTGCAATCAATTTATTTTAGCTACATTTAAATAAATAAATTACGTTCACTGACTTTGAACTCAATTTATTTATTTAAATGTAGCTAAAATAAATTGATTGCAACCACTTGACTTAAGAAAACTGGGTAAATTCAGTGAATCATTTTTTTCAGTGTACCATAGTGTGCTTCCTGGTCTGCATGACAGCTTTCTCAGTATCAATTTTTCATGCAAACCATGCTTTGTTTCAGACTAAACTGCCAGTGTGAGGTTTTAAACTGCCTGGCTTGTGTTTATTGTGTCAACTGTCCTCCAAACGTACTTATTAAACTGAAGGAGAAAAGAGGAAACAAGTCTCACATTCACTCTGTGTGTGTGTGTGTGTGTGTGTGTGAGAGAGAGAGAGAGAGAGAGAGAGAGAGATTATTTCACTTTAGTACTAAGATGCTAGTCATGAATTAAGACCATCTTCATATCACAGTGCAAATGAGAACAGAGTCTTGTTTCAGACTTTATATCTCACCATTTACATTTTCATGACATGACCCTGAGCACATTTGTAATTCTTTTAAGCCCCGGTGTCAGATTTACATACGTCACGGGAACGGGTACGATTACTAACCTCAGATAAAATTGTAAGGCTGTCTTGTCCCAGTGTATTTTACATGTATACTTATTCGGGTCAGTGGGTGTATTGCAGGAAAAAAAAAAAAAGAAGGCTGTTTTTGTGCAGGAACTCTTGCACTCCTTGACAGAGGCTGCATTGTCCCAGACTGTCATTGTGAGAACACAACAGTGGCTTTTGTGAGCGAGACGAGCATGTCTGCCATGCTCATCAAAGTGTGACTTATCTGCTTCCTGACCGACTCTCTGGAGATCCTATTTGTTAAAGTCACTACATTGGAGAATAGCCTCTGTTATTATAGGAAGCCTTTCCCACAGGCTTTCTCTGGCCAGGCCACAATCTGGATCAGGCTTTATTTACTTAAGTGTGAACCGATTAAACCGGTCTTATCACATTTGTAAATTAAAAACAGCAAAGGCAATACACTTTCTAAAATCAGGGAGACGTCTGCTTTGTATTCTTGATGTTAAGGGAAGACTGCGGATGTTAAGGGAAGAGATATATGTAGATTTTCCAAACCAGAGAGACAGAAAGTGTGTGTGTGATAAAGAGAGAGAGAGAGAGAGAGAGACATTTTACAATGCATATAACACTCCTTACTTTTTAATTAATCACAAAATAGTTATGTAATTTGGGTTGATGAAATGTCTAATCAGTATAATAATGTTGCTCTTGTCTGCTACTGAGTATTACGAGTACTGATATTGCACTCATGATGGTCTGAAATGCTGGACTGGATCGCATAATTTCCAATCTTACATATGGATGTATTTTTTTATACATGCTGTGAACCTATGATGCTTGACATTTTATTTCTTTTGTCACACAGCTTAATAAAGATCATCATTAAGTAATCAGTAGGTAGCATTTAATTAATAGCAGTGCATTAACACCTTTTCAACCAGTGTTTTACTTATTACTGTGAAATGATTCAGTAATGATTCTGCATCCAGCTATCTATCTATATATATATATGTGGCTCAGTGGTAGGTTTCTCACCTATCATGTGGAAGGCCTGTGTTCGATTCCCACCCAGTGCCTGACCCCAGCCACTAGATGTAGTGCTGGTCCCAAGCCTGGATAAAATGGGAGGAGGGGCATCCGGCGTAAAACCTGTGCCAAGTTGATGTGCGACCCGGTGTGACCCCTCACACACGTAGGGAGCAGCCAAGAGATCAACACCTGTGAAATGATTCAGTGTCTGCATCTGGCTATATATATATTGATCTAATATTCAGAATAAGACAAGGCTAATGCTTAATGTACCTAGGACCAGTCCCTCCAGGATTTCTATTTTTTGTGATTATTACAGCCAGAAATGCTTGTTTTTTATGGAAAATTACTTAAATTAGTGAATCACAAGCACAGAATTCTGTGTTTAAACTCCTACCAGTGAAGACATGCATGTAATTAGTTTCTATATGATAGCTGTATTCATGTTTGACATGTGTGAAATGAACAGGGCTTTTGGCTGAGTGTATTATGTGATGATGTCACACAACACGTCTTGGCACAAATCTATGGAAAATTGTATGCTCCTCCAAATATCATGGAGTTTGCTTGCTTTTTTGTTCATTTCTGCAATTGCAAAATCACAAAATCCT